>NC_071977.1:26310187-26610187 GCF_026283585.1 Hylaeus volcanicus
GTGACCACTTTCCACTATTATAGGGCCACTATCTTCGATGTGGTGGTCGTCACCTCCCCCTCCTCCATGACCTCCTCCGTGATCCTCATATTTGATGATTTTTTTCTCGTCGTGCTGCACTATCTCCGGTATGTGGACTCTTATATGGACGCTAGAAAGTTGATAGACCGATTTTACATCCCACCTATCGCCATTCTCTCTCTAACGAGATTTTGATGATACTTGACGAGCAACGATCAATCACGTCTCTAATTTACTGTACAAGTATACTCACTGTTCATGACCGAACGTGGCAAGCGCCGCGGCCAACATCGTCGCGAATATCAAGCATCTCGTCTGTGGAGAGAAGAATTCTCATAAAACTTTACGAACTTTAGAGCAGAAGTTTATTATATCTTGGTATGCGTCATTTTTGTGCAATAACGCGAACGCGCAAGGTGCAACTACTCCATCATTACAATGTTGCGAAGTTAATTGCCGATTTATTACCGTGTCGAGATTATCTAACTATTGGGCATGAAAAACTCATCTACACCATTATGTATATGTGCTAAGTTCAGCTGAGCTATTGCAACTATAATACGTAGTGAACGTGATGGAATGGGTTAGCTGTTAGCTTTAATTAGATACTGCTATTACTCTATTACCAAATTGATTGCTCTGTTGGTCTATCAGGTTGATATCACATATAGTTGTAAACTTAACAACTCTATCATTAATTGTATTATTCTGTCTAGTATCAGAAGTGTGAGTCTCCTCAATGTCTTTTGTGATTTCGACTATTGTATCAAAATAGGTATTACGAACACTATTTTCGTTATTGTGTCAGGAACTTAAGTACTGCATTGCCTTGGTATCACAAAAACGTGTTCTCTAATTGGTATGTTGAGTAGCTTATTATTTATTACTGTGAATGTATGTCCCATCACTTCATGAATAATTTAAGTAAATCATCTTTGCATTACAAAATGCTCTACGTCCACAAAAACAATTTTTTCCCTCTCGCTACTCAAAATATCAAAAGAAGTTATAAGAATTTGTCAATACTCAGAGAGCAATCAAATCATAGTTGCATTTTTTACCTCGCACCGTCAATAAATTAATTATCCTATTCTTGATTCACAAACTATCTTACGACCACAAAAGCCTAATTACCCCTAGAGCCAAGTCCCTTGTAACTTCATATCCTACCTTCTCTATCTAGAAGTTAGCTAATCTATCACCCTGTTATTGCAAGCATAACTCTACTCACTCCGAAAACAAATTAATTACCCCAGTTTTGGTTCCCAAACTACAAATCCTTTGTAACCCCATTTCCTACTTCCTCTACTAAGAAATTAGTTACCTCATCATCCTACTATCACAAAACATGACTCAACTCACACCATGAGCAATTAAACTACCCTATCTCTATTTTGCAAACTATCCTACGGTCACAAAAGCCCAACAGTCTCTCCCTATCCACGTGGACGTCGTCACTTCCTTACAGCAGCTTTCGGCTCCATGATCCTCTCCGTCGCTCTGTCCTCCTTCCTGCCTCTTCTTGCACGTCTTTCCTCGATGGCCAGGAACACACTGTCATATATATCCAGCCAGGATCCTGAATATATATAGCGGGACCGAAGGAAGTACCGGAAGCGAGCACAGGTGGGGAGGTGGAGATGATCGATGCCCAACCAGCGATGGAGGCTCGAATCGAAGGTACCCGCGTGCTGGCGACGGTGCACACCGATTCGACGCTGTTCCCGTGTACTTGGTGGTTGTGTGAGTGGAGTTGCGGAGGAACGGCCGTGACCTAGAGCCGAGCAACCAGAGAAATTCGCGCTTCGGGCGGTGTAAACGCGTTGGTGCCCTCTAGGGCGAACAAAGAGATCGGCGACAGCTCTTCCCAGGACAGCATGGAAGGTGCTTCGATTTCGTTCCACGAGCTTCCATTTCCGCATTTTTTGGGAGAATCGTAAGCTTTGGAGCTTCATGGGAAGGAAGATGGTGAAAGAAATGGTCACCGAGGGAGAAACATGTCCTTACTGTGCTTGGAAGATTCTGAGGAGACGGTTGAGTGATATTGATTGCTGGTGAACACGTCTGAGAAGATTATAGAAGAGCTGAGGACGAGTTGGCAGATATTGTTTATTGTAGGTATTGGTTTAATTAATATTCCTAGTGGTGCATGTGGATAGTGTGTCATTTTAGTTCAGTATTGACAGTTTTTGGATATTATTTTGAATTTCGATGGAATTTAAATATGTTGTAGCTTTTAATAGCACTGTGATGGATGTTGAAGAATTTTTCAAAATTTTAGAAATTGTTGATTTCGATACAGGACTGAAACTATACCTACTAATACAATACATGATCAAACACAATTGATGCACTACTGAAACAATTTACATACAAAAATTCCTATAATATCTTCACAAGTATATTAACAAGCCCTAAAAGTTTCATTCAATCCAACGTCTAGGTTGTTCCCCAAAAAATCTCAAAGATCCATTCTCAACTCTTCACCGGAGACTACGATACAAAAAGTAAAAAAAAGTTTATATTCGAGAATTATTTTCTAGGAGACCCATCATTCTTTTTCAAAATTCTTAATGTAATCTTTTTTCTACATCTTCATAGAACATACCAACATTTTTTTCCGTTTCTTTCAGGTAGAAACAAGAACGGATAATTCACTTTGGAGGGACACGTCTCAGGCGTCCTTGTCTTCCTCGTGGGACGCTAAACAGGTATTTCTATGTGTCACAGGAAACTCCATCCGCGTGCAAAAAGCAGCGTTTCCCGTTTCACTTTTCATTCCTGCGTGAACGTCACCGCGTGGACGCTTCTCGCGGATGGATGCATCAATTTACTTTCCTCCGAAGGTCGTTGCATAAATCGCTGGACGCGACGTTTTACGGTACGGGAGCACGCGCTTTCCCTGATCGAAGAGCAAAATGAGACTGCAAAAAGACGATAAAAATGATCATAATCGGGAACATCCGATTCCGTGACGCGTTATATTCGAGGGAACAAGTGCATTTGCAAAACGAACGTTTCTCTTCGGTCGTTTGTTAACGGTGGATGCACTTGATCGGCAATAAATTGCTCCACAGATGGATTTCGTGGTGCACTGCTGCGAAAGAGATATCAAATTCCTCGCCAGGTTTCCCTTTCGTGAAATTCGCGCATAGCTCGAATAACGCATCTCTGGCCAACCGTGAACGTGTGGTCCCGCGGATATCTACGGATCCATAGATCGTCTATCTGTTAATTGTTTTCTTAAATTGCGCCTATTATCTTTGTCCGAGATTTTTTTTTCATCTAATGGGAACATCTCTTTACATTTTTTTTAGAAAGATAATTCACCATTGGAAGAAGGTTAGAGTGTTTTTAGGACGATTTCTTTACGTTTACTTGGACATTTAGGATGGATGGAATTATTCAGTAATGCATGTTGGAGTAAGAATTTTATTTAGCCTTAGGCTATATAATAACAGAGCAAATGTTTTCTTAATTCTTGTCGTATTTTTTAATTTAAGCTTCCCTTCGATGAATAATTACCTAAGGTTCAAGGTCATCTATTGTTACTGAGAGATAGTTACGAAGTTCTAATTTAAATTTTCAAGATGATAACCTTGAAGGTTTCCAGACGGAAGTTTGAAAAATCAAAAATGTCCAAAATTCAGATTCTTGAAATCTCGAAATCAAAAATTCAAAGCTTTCGAAACAAAAATCTCTTTTCTCTACTTCTAAATTCCAATTGAACCTAGAAATGGGCATCTATGGATCTCTCGCTGGAGACTTCAACGCGGGGTCCCCAACATTAGAGACACGTCATCCTCGCGTCACCATCATCTCCGTCTTTGTCACTTCAAGCGGGACAATTATCATTCTCGACCGAGCACTTGAACTTGCCAAAGTTATCTCCGACTAGAAAGCGTCTCCCCAGTCCTAACATCAATCTTCGATCAGGGCAACAACCTCGAGCTGCGACGCAACGGCTGTCGGCAGAGGATTACGCGCGTGGTGGCTTCCTTCGCGAGCAATTAGGCGCAGATTGCACCGTGTGTTCATCGTTTAACGATCGTGCACGGGACACGACCAGGAATGAAATAGAAAGTGGCGATACGAAAACCCGTGGATGGAAAAGGGAACACGGGGGGAGGGGGAGATGGTCGAGGATGTAACGGAGAGGCGAGGAGAGATCGAATATTCGTGAGAGACTGCACGATGGGACACGCATGCCCTTTCACTTCCATTTTTGCCTTCCGTGCCCCAGAGAGTTCTGCTCTTGACCGTTTCATCCTCCCCTTTACTTTCCAGCTGGTCCTTGAGGACCTGGCCGTTGACACGTCACGAAAAAATAATCGTGAGAAACCTGGATTCGCTTTCGCGAATAAATTCGCGCGTCTTCCGGGTTCCTTCTTGAAAGACCGAGGCGAAAGAAACTTTTATTGGGGAAATTTTTGGTGAATCGCTACTGGGTAGCTTTTTATTTCTTGGAATTATCTAGTTGGATGGTATTATAATTTGCCGAGCTTGTGCTGTTCTTTCACTCTTTTTCACGACTTGGCGAATCGCTACTAGGTAGCTTTTTATGGCTTGTAGTTATCTAGAGGATGCTATTATAATTTGTCAATCTTGTGCTACTCTTTAACTCTTTTTCACAACAGCCTCCTTAACGGAACTGAATGCCGATGACGTATACCTGTCTTCAGACGCCTAATGCCAGTTGTTTATCTATTAATGTTGTATCATTAGTTTCCTGTAGCAGTAGAATATCATCGACATATCATCGAATGAATGGTGTACCGCCGATATGTGTTCGATCTAATTACATAGGACTTGAATTTCCAGTGACGTGTCCAAATCACTCACGAATAGTGGTGTCATAAATTTCTACCGATGTTGCAGCATTAGTATGTGTACACGAGGAACTGACGTTTAATGACTCAAGAAAGTTACATTCAGCAAGGACGTTCAGGTCTATTAAACCTAGAGTATCATGGAGGGGTGTGACGGACTCCAGTCGACAAATGTTGCTTCGTAACTGATGCAAGAAAGTTCCAAGCAGTTCAGTTAATCACGAATCTTCTTTAAATAACTATTTGAATAAGTAAATCTTTTTTAATAATAAATATTTGACAAATCAAAAGATTTAAATAGTGTTATGTAAATAGGATTTTGATTTCTAAAGTAAATACTGCTTCACGTATTTGTAAATAATAATTGTGTATCCACGTAAAAATATTATCTCTGCAAATCTTTCAATTTCAATTTCAATTTCTTATCGGTACACAAATGTACACCGTATTCACAACACTCGAGACTACTTGTTCCCCTCCTCTGTTTCTCCTGCAATTTCTTATCGAAACAACAAGCTCGCAAACTCGAAAGTTTGCCACCAGCGGGAACACAACTTCTCTGAAAAATACATTGTTGCGCGTGTAAACTTTCGTTTGGAGAATGCCACATACAGCAAGCAACGTAAATTGAACGTATAATCGCGTTTACACGAACCACTGGCTCAGGCGAGTGCACTTTCGTTGCGTCGTGTGGGTGAGTCGGAACAGCTGCTCTTCGACCTCTTCCTTCCGATAGAAACTCGAGGCGTTCCGACAGACGCTCCAGGAAATCAATTCTGCTTTTACTCTTGACAAAGTGACCGTGACGACGATACCGAGAGCGCATGGGAAATAACACGTAGCAAAGTTTCTTCGGGAAATTGCAATTAGCGATACGCAACTCTTCATTTCAATCTTCCGGCGTGCGCGATGTGGGTCATTCCTGGAAATGGTTCTCAAAGGCGTTTCCTCGCGTGACGGGGAAGTCCCTCTTTCCGTTTCTTGCAATTAGTTATGCGAGCCAGACACCAGCGGAAATTATAACTGAAATCGGAGAGGGAATTGCTCCTTGAAAATCAGAATTATGAATTTTTGGAGTGATGGTCTTTCAGAGTTTGTTGTTTTTTTGTTGAAGATAATCGGTTTCCTCTAGTTGGATCCTCTTCAAGCATTACAATTATTTATTAATAACACCCGTATTAATGTATGAAATATTTTTATTGTGTATGTTTTAATTTTCTGCGTGGAATCCTCAAGCATTATATTTATTACACTGTGGATGTTTATGCATTTACTGCAAATGAAAATGGGGAGAAATATATAAGAATGTGCCTTGGTGTACATGTTTTACCGTTTAGGAAATAAAACACTTTCATTCAAATTTCAATTCTTCGTCTGTATCTGTGAAATCATGTACTTGCCTAAACATCCGCAGTCCAATAATTATTTACTGAAATGAAGAATCCACATTGTGCACCTTTGGTCATTTCCACTCCGTATAATTAGACTGAATAATTATATTTCAATGCCTAAATGCTGTTATTCAAGGATATTACTTAAAGTCATCAAGATCAGTGTAAAATAAAAACACTTGTTCAATTAGTAAACAATATCACGTGGGAGGAATTCAATCGAACATTTTATTGCAGCAAATTCACAGTAGCTCAGGAGGAATGCCATTGTTCTCGACTCGTGAACCTTCGCAGCTTCAACGATAATCCAAATAACGAAGTGTTCTCAGAGTGTGGGCAGAAGTGGAGAGGGGGCAGATAAAGAGATCGAGAGGATCTCCTCGCAATGGAGCAACTTTCTCGACTTTCGAACGCTCACCCGGTCATCGGACCTCGGAGTGAAAGTAAACGGAAAAGATGTGATCCCCGCGACCGTGGCATTCGATCATTGCCTCGTTTTTGTCCCAGCGAATGGCCGATCGATTTATCCCAGATGATCGATAGGGCCAGGTTCGGTCGATCGCGTGCAATGAACCTTAGAGTAGACTATGGTAACTGATAGTTTCGTTACGTCTTTGATATTTTTAACATTTTTAAGGCAGAAAATATTTAAATAAGTTTAATCGATATTTACTCTTAGAAAACAAAATCCTATTGGTCGTGAGGTGAATTAAGTGAAACACGTCCGCATTATTAAAACGATTAGAATTATTAAATACATCGTATAGAAAATGTTGAAATAATATAATGGGCCTCTAAAATGCAGTACTGGCGAAATTTAATAGAATTTTTTATTCAACTGAATTTTTAATTCCTTATGTCACTACTTACATAAAATATTTTATTATTTAGAGTCCCACTAAAATTTCTACTAAGAATAAGGATATCTTAGAAATATTTAAGACCATGTTTGAAACGTTTGAAATATTTTTACCATATTTTGTGAGTAACTCTAACCTACGGGTTCAAATATAAATGCGATATATGAATGCATGAATTGTAATACTAAGATATACTGCTAATTAGTATTGCATATGTAATTTTAACTTTCTACCAGATTTAGAACATCGACAAACAAAAAAAACAGCTCAATTAGCAAGATTTTAAGTGTGACTTCGATATCAAGTCAAGCGAAGTGTAATCGACAACTTGAAGGTAACTTTCCACGAAGAGGAGCGCGCCTTTCTCACCTTTCTGCTTGTCATTAATTAATAGACAAAAAATGACTTTCACCGACATGAGAAACATATTACAGTCTGTACTCTAAACGCGCTTCCACAAAGTCAAATGCCCCGCTGCACCCAACCCACACGGTTCATTATACTGAAAACAAACGAAATTACATGAACAATTTTCTACATTGTGTACAAGTTTGAATTCGCACAGAGAAATTACATTGGTTTCGCTTTTATTCGTTGCTCGCTTTAACCCATGTGTACATGGTCTTACAAACAAACAAACAAACGCAATGTAATAACATTCATGAGATAACAACGTAACTGTATTGTATAAATAGAACTATATTTTTAATTTTTTTAAAAGATCAACAATGATATCAACAATAAATCGAGTGCTTGCCATTGGTGTAAACACGATCAATATTTTTAATATATTCGATGTATCTTTGGATTCGATGTATCTTTGGAATCGAGACACAAATTTTTGAGATGATAAAATCCGTCGCTGAATATATTAAATGTATTCACAATGCTAGACTCGATTATACACGTTAATAAATCAATTATTATTTGGTAGACTAATCTGTGGCTAAAATTGTGTTTACTAAATATTGCAGACGAATGCAGCTGCTTCGTTGCACTTGAAATTCTTACAATTCTGGTTTAATAAATGTAAATAAATATAATTCCAAAATGAAAGTACTTATACCATATAAACAATTGTTGCCAAACTATTTTGTTCTGGTTAACCCAAAAACGAAAAATAATTATCACATATCTATTATATTGACACCAAGAGCAAAAATAAAACCAGGAATACTTATTTTATTCTCTAGGGCACATCAATATTACCAAAACTAAGGACTAAGTTTTTCGAAATATTGCAGTCAAACCTGGAAGTTTTCAATTTGTGTCTGCACACTTTGTACATTTAACCTAATTGCACATGGGCCACGTCCTCCATGCATGTCAACGTATCCATAAAAGTGTCTAAACCCGGGTTGGGGAACCTTTCACTCGAGTAATCTATGAATAATATATATTTTAAAGAATTATTTATCGAAAAAAGTATTTTCAACCTCTACAAGGGCCCTCTTCAGAGTGTTCATTTCTAGAACTAATGAAGACGACCTTCATTGAGGTAAAAGACGTCTATTTCTATAAATATTGCTTTTAATTTTTTAATGGATATTCTACTACCCAATGTTTAAAAATCAAGCGGAGTTACAGTCAAAGCAGATTGTTTCAGTAAATATAAAATTTCTAGGAAAATCTCTAACAATAATTCTATTCTCTAGCAATAATTTACATTCCCAATCCACTTCTACTGACATGAACATCTACCAAATCTTCGAAACAAGCACCTAAGAATTCCAAGGTCTTTTCAGGTTCCCCATTCCCGTTCAAACCTAATCCTATCGAAGTCTACCCATGGACCGTCTGCGTCACAGTCGGAAGGATGTTGTTCGTGGACACAGGGAACGCCTGGAACACGTTGGCCTGAACGGGCATGGACCTGAAGTCGGGAGGGGGCTCGTTGGTGTCCTCCTTCACAGCGTATCCCTGCTTCGACTGAGCGACGTTCACCGGCCAGTTGATGGACCCAGTGAAGGAGGTCTGCTGACCAGCAGCTGGAAAGGTCGTTGGGACCTGTTGGGTCTGATAACCGCCGGTCAAAGCGGTCCCTCCGTTCGCCAGGTACTGAGGCCACGACTTGGTCATCTCTTGGAGCTTCTGTTGGTACTCTTCCAAGGAGACCATGTCCTTGATAACGATTCCCTCTTTGCTTCCGCCTATGGTAGGCGAGGGGATATTGGACGCCCACACCACGTTGCCTTGAGGCTGTGGTTGTGGCTGTGATTGAGGTTGCAGTTGCAGCTGCTGCTGCGATTGCTGCTGTAAGGACACGGTCTTGTACAAGTCTGCAGCCTTCAACTGCAAACGCAGGAGCTGTTCCTTCTCCTGGTTCAGGGCTGAGGCGTAGTCCAGGGGATTGTTCGCTGTCACGTCTTTCTCGATGGACCTGGCAGAGTAGAACCTCTTGCGATCGTTCCTTTTATCGTTGTAGCTCATGGCGCTCTCTGGGTCGCTGTAGAACGTTTCCGCGTGGGAGGACTCGTACATTTGTCCTGGGGTGTACTCGGGGCCTGAGGAAGAGTACGAGGTCGGGGCGTAGACTGGTTCGGATTGCTCGTGATCTGGAGGTCCCGGGTACCTGCGAATTTATTAAATTAGTTAGGATCGAGAAGGCACCTTTTTTTAGTTGGAAGTTCTCAATTAACATGTTGATCACCATATATACAATCAGTCTATGTCTATTGAAGAAATTTGTTTAAATTAAATGATAGGTTTGATCTTTCCAAGTAAATGTTATATTGTAAATATGTATATAAATAAACTTTACACATGTATATACTTCTAATGAAAAATTTCTTCGGAAACATTAAACCTGTAATTTAATTTAGGCAAATTTCTTTAATAGATATTGAAGGTACGAATACTTATGAGACTGACTGTAGGTGACAGAAATTTTCACTAAGAAATTAAAAAATTAATTTTGAAGATCAGGTGTTGAAGAAAACAAGTTTGGATAAAATTCGTGAATTTTGATTGGGTTGTGAATATGAGTACTATCGGAAATGTTAAATTATATAGTTTCTAATGATATAAAAACAAGATTTTAGCTTCATAAATGTTTTCGTGAGTATATCTGGCACTCAGAGTGTTAATTGACGAGGGAATGATGCCAACCGAGCTTCGCCAGGTCAAGAGTGTCACGTTCCACTGGACGCAGTAGAATGCTCCGTCTATGATCAGACACGCTCGACCTAAAACTACTCGTTTCTTTGGAGGACTGTACACGCACCGGAATAATGACGAATAACATTCACAACTTTACAATAATATGTACGATCTAAAGTTTCGAACGTGTACGAAAGTTTCATTTACAATTTACAGTTTTTAATAATCCACAGTATGATTACGAAGTATCTTACAAGGAAAATATTAGAAAGATAATAAACTTTGCTGCTACCTTTCACGTCCAAACGAGAAGCTGCCCTTAATGTGATCGTACGGGATGTACCCCTTGCCGAAGGTTATGGCGTGACTGACATCCTTCCCGTATGGTAATCGCACGTGGTTCACGGTTTCGTGACCCTGGTCAAAGTCGTCTCCTCCGTGAGGATAGGGAGGACTCGGATAGATGGATTTCTTGACGTGATATTGACCAATGGGTCCGTGATATCTGGGGTGGAATTCGCCACTGTGAGATGACTTCCTGTATCTTGGCGCTCCAGAACGCCAAGATGGCGCTGGACTGCGTCTTATTTGCTGGGGAACCACCACCACCACTTTGGCCCTGAAAACAATGACAGTTTATTAGATACATGGACGAATTGAAGCACTATTTAATTGTATTATTACTCTTATTAGTTTGATTATAAATCGATTGTAGGTTTTCAATTTTCTGTCTAACGTTATTTGAAAGGAAACAGTTTATTCGTAATCAAACGTTTAAGTTGAAACCTTTCTTTTGATCAACTATATGTATAGTATAAATTTCCATAGAAAATAGATTTTAATGAAAATAACAGAGAAATTTGTGTCAGGTATATGCATGACAAGGTAAGGTATAAATCAAGATGTAAATTAAGTAGAATTGTATTTAAAATTTGTATACTTACGCATAAACGAGTAGAGGTTCGCTGATCGCCAGCATCAGAATGCAGAATGCCTGTGGAGATTAATCAAGAGTTAGTTAGGTAACTGAAGAAACTAGTAAAGCAACTTGATTCTCATAATTTCCAAGCAATTGAAGATCACTGTCAAGTAAAATTTGCTTAACACTAAAACTATCGACAACCTATTCAAAATCTTGTACTGGAATATATTTCAAATTCAAGGAGAGTCGAGCCAAAGGAATACATCAACAATTTATCAATATCAAAAATGCCCCGTTAACAACTCCGTAATTTATCCAAAAGCATCCTTAATAACCCCCTAATTTCAAAAAGAAATTATAAATACCCAAACAAACCACCCAAATCCCAAAATACAGATCTCTGGACTCTCACTCACCGACCACCGCATTGCGCCGTGTACTGGTAACTCGATCAGCCTGGTCAAACCCTCCGACACAGCGTTTAGGTTAATCCTTTGGCTCAGGGTGCACGCTGCGTCGGTGCTGTGGTATCTGCACCTGTCTCTTCCAGCGTTCCGCGTGCTCCAGCCGATGCAGATAAATTGCGGGAGGTCCGCGCAGGCCTCTTCTCTTTTATACAAGATAAAAAGAGCATAATCGAGGCCCGGTGGGCGAACGGGCCCAGCTCCCCACCGTCGGCTGGCAGCCCCTTTGGTGGAAAGAGATCGCGTTCGCTGGGGATCACCAGGAGGATAGAAACGATGGGGCTACGCCGCCGACGCGAAACGGAGAGTAAGGAGACGTCTAACGCATATTTTTGTTTAGGGGGAAATCGACACTTTCTTCGAGGCTGGAGTCTAACGTCGGGCGCGGCCCAGGCGTGTGCTTTCCAAAACGCGACCAACAAGAACGGGACCGACGGCCTACATTTCGCGACCAACAGTGCGGTCAGGCTCGATGCTCGTCGATCGCTCGAATTATACTACAATATAGTAATTCACATTTTTTTATGAAATCATTGCACTTAAATATTAGGGAGACCGAAAAGTAATCAAAATTTTATCAACATTTATTTATTAACGAAATCTTAAGTACTAATCAACAAAGCAATTTCCATCATTTTCTATCACTTTTTGCCAGCGTAAAGGCAATTGTTCAATTCTCTTTTTAAAAAAGTCCTTCAATTTTTCATTGCAAAACTTTTCCAAGTCGAAGAAATTTTGATTACTTCTCGGTCCCCCTAAGAATTCACAAATTTTTATATTAAGAATGTACTAAATAAAATCATTGCAAGAAGTTATTATAATACAATGTTCCAAGTAATTTCAATTTTTATAAAATTATTGCACCTAAATAATTTTTTTTTTTATATGGAAATGGAAGAAAAGGTGCAGTTAATTTGATCAATATTTTAGAGGTTGATAGAAATTATTTAATATATGATAATTTAATATAATGTAATGCGAACATTCCTTGCAATAGTTTTGTTTAGTGCAACCTTTATGTAAAAATACAAAAAAGAAGCGAACGTGTAAATAAATTGGACTATTATAACGTGAGAATTGAACAACATTCTCGGTATTATATAATAATACATAGTGACAGCTATTATGAGTAACGTGAAAAAATGTCAACCTCGACGAATGTGAAAGGACTCGAATACGCTATTTTCTTTTGTAAGCGTCTGTTCCAAGTAACAACAGACATTGTGTAATTTCGTGACGCATATTATTAAACAAATTGCACATATTACACGGCTGATGTCATACTTTCTCAACGTGAGAAATCGTGATCTACTGCGATCGGTCGAGGTGACACTGTTTTATTAATTACAGAACGAAGCAGCACTATGGAAGTGATCCATTATCAATGATTCTTAAGGTCCTCTTAACATTTCACAGAATTTATCCGAGGAAAAATTTAATTATTAAATACTGTTGGTTGCAATAATTCGATATAAACCAGTACATTTTAACTTGATTTAGAAACTTCATTGATCGTAATTGACGAGCAATATAATCTTTCCTAATTATTAAATAATAAATTACATTATAATTATATTTATGTATTACATTATATAATACATTTATATATTAAATGAATCCAACCATTATATCGCTTTTAATGTCTAATTTTTCCAACTCACATTTCAATAATAATTGAAATGTGACCAGCCCATCTCTGGATCCCATGTCTCGAGATGGATGGAATATCACCTCGTCATTGGCGTCATCTTTCCGCGTGGGTATCAAAACAACATCTCACCGAACAATTTCTTTCCTTTTTCCTGTACTTTTTTCGCGTTGCTCATCGTTACGGTCCACATACACGAAATTCCTGAACGATACGATGTCGCGTCAGCGTAAAAAAGCGTAGCGTCGGCGAATCAATTAACTCATTCACGCGACGTACTTTCAAGCGATCGCTCTTCTCGCTCGTTTCCAATGTGGAAAACGCGTTCGAAAGTCATTCACTCCTTAAATGCGCGATTTTCAAACTGTATTTCAAAGAGGGAAAAAAGCGATCGCCCCGACGGGTGAAAGCGATCACGTCGAAAGTCTCGGGCTCGCCCCGCGTAATTCTCCTCTTTTTCTAGTTTCCGTTTCATCGTCCATGCATTTGCATAAACACAGGGAACGCTTTACTATTTGCCACCGATCGTTCGGAGATCCTAGAACGCTTCTGTAATCGATTCCGCAATGAGGAAATTTATTTTGATAAGAGCATTTGCTTCGAATGTGGAATTAAAATTATTGCAGGATTCGAGAATAATATTCGTGAGTTATTCAATTTTCAATTGTAACTTTTATTTGAGATGTAAAATACAAGACGCTTAATATTAGATACAAGGTAACTATTGGTGTGAAAATGTTAAAAAGTGAGGCATGGTTTTATCTCGGTTGAAGTCTTGCAGATTTTCTTTTTTTACGAATCATTAATTACTTTCACACACGCGCATACATTTGTTACGCTCACTCATGCGACTGAAACAAATTTATAAATTCTCGTAATCTGCATGCTCTTCTGATTAGTAGATAGTATAATTAAGCATTAAATCTTGAGGTAATTATAGGTAAAACAAATTACTTAATGAAAGACATTGTCTTACAATCAATTCACTCATTCTCATTCTGTTTGTGAAAGTATCAAGGGGGAGGGGTATTCAAAAACTGTATACTACAAGAGGAATTTTAATTTTTTTAATGAACAATAATAAAATGCTCTGCATAACTATCTTAACAAATACGTGGTTCCATTTCCAAAGAAGTACAATTGAATTTTGCAGGCAATACACACATAAAGGAAGTGAGATCATAGGATCCATCTCGTTGCATCGTTCCAACTTGCACAGTTTCTGTTTTATCTTCCATGAAATATGAAACATTTCTCCCTTAAGTTGAGAAACACGCTCCTTACTAAATATAATTGTTTAAATAAATACAATACAACGGTTCGTGCCAAAGGCTCGGAATCTTTGGTACAAGATAACAAAAGTCTTTCGTGTCTCACGATCGTTCATAATTACAACGTGTATGAAAGTTAGAAAATCGTTGTCTAAAGCTGGAAAAATTAATTTATAATAACTGCAGATGCGAGGTACGATTCGTGGCGAGAGCGTGCGGTTTGGAGGCATTCGCAGAGAAATCCAACGAGAACAACGTCGTGTTATTAGCGCAATCGTCGACGCCATCAATGTGGGTGCACTCGTGTCATTCGAGTGTCTTCTACGAATGACCTCGATATAGGGTTACTAACTATACTCTTTCCAACAGGTTCAGAATAATGCGTGTACTCCACTTAACGTGAACCTACATAATTATACAATCGAAAATAAAATTGGCTCATGGTTCTGTTAAGAAATGCTTTTCGTACTGCAATTTCCAATATTAATTTGCGTGCAAACTGGTGCCAAATAAAAACTATAAGATATGTTATCTTTCGCGACAACTCTCCCTTGGAAGCTTTAAGGATTTAGTAATCCTACTCTCGCAGTCCAAGGAATGCGAGCTTTCGCTTCAATTTATTAATTTCTCGAATCACTGTTCGCACAAAATGACGAATCGTAATTGCCAGCTATGTAGATAGAAATTTTCCAGGATGTCGATGTACCGAATGATCTATATGCATTAAGTATAATCTATGTTGCATATGAGAAGCAACTTTCACTGCTTAGAGTGAATTATTAGAATGAGGAAAAAAGGGAGACATCTGTTTTAAAGGATCTCTAATTAGCATTTCAAGGTTGCAGCAAAACATACTGAGTAGTTCTTGAGTGTGTACATGTAATAATTGTTCAGTGGATCTCAAGAAGTCTAACTATTTTCTCAGTGTATTCCATAATTTTATCAATAAATGTAAAATTTCATGTAGAATTTTAGATTTTAGATTTCTTACAACAAAAGTGTTTTATAATTCATTTCATTTAATGTAGAGTATATACTGTCTTGCTTTAATATTGTATAATTTTCATTTCTAAAAGTCATCGTGATCTTAATAACGACAATTTCGATATAAACACAAATGTACACAAATGTGTCGATATCCCTCAGGAGGTTGGCTTATAACGAACATCACCCGTCTGTAACACGACGATTTTAACTTTTTCCATATTTAAAATTTTCTTCTACCCCTGTTACTTTTTGAAAAATTTAATTAAATCGACATTTCACTTGCAACCTCGAGGATCAAGGTTCGTTAAAATTGGCATGTTAATACAACATTATTGAAGCTAACATTTTATTCCCACAGATAGCCCAAAATTTCCTATAAAGAAAATATTACCTCATTCCATTCGATCCGCCCCAACAGAATAGGTTGTCGCTCCTAAATAAAAACGCCTCCCATCCTGGAGCACGCGGAACCGAATCGAACGAATGGCGTGTCTCGATTCGATAGGAATTCCTCCAGTAGAGAGTTCACTGTCACGGTCCCGCGATCCGCTAGGAAAAGGATACCCGAGTTGCTCGTTTTTGTTTTCGCTCTGCCTCGCGACGGAATGCGCGTACAATTTGGTCTCCGTGAACGTTTTACGAGGGTACGAGATCGGTTTCCCTTTCTCTTACCGTCTGGCAAAAGTGCACGCGATCCTAGAACGCCGTGGATGGGATCGACTTACCGATTTCTATGGATCCTCTTCTGCGTGCTCGAAGGCGATCGCGCGGATCGGTTTCGTGAAAGGGAATACATCGGAGCAGTTGGTGAAATGGCACCGCGAAGATGAAACTTATGGAAACGTTTCTTCTATTGTGAATTCTTGCGGTTCTTTGGCGACATAGAGCCTCAGATCTTCGCGTAGGTTTCGAGGTTAAATGTGGAAGCACCTGAAGCTATCCGCCTCTGTGCACACTCCATTTTCTTTAACGAGTGTTTAACGACCGGTTTACCTTACGTACACGATGTACTTCGTGTGATGGAGAATATAATGGGATGGGAATATAAAAATTAATATTTACGTACCGTTGGATGCAGGTGTTGGGTCCGATGGGAAGTCGAAGAAGATTTTCTAAAAGGAAATGTTAACGTGGAAATATTTAAGCGATAATTGAGAATCGAGGTGACGCGCAGTGTGTATTATATATGTAGGTGGAATTATGCTTTTAATATGAGATGTAACTGTCTTAATTAAAATAAATAGTGCGTTAATGTATTATGTTAATGTGGTATAGTAGAATTTAAATGCAGTAGAGCAATGAAAATATAACAATTCTTTCAAATATGAAAAAAAATGTTGCAGATTTAACACTTGCGTCTAGCGTTGGTACTCACCACGCATTGAAGTCTCCACGAGCGAGATTTATTTCTCGAAAACCAAACGCGTTATAGCTCTGAATTCTTTTCTGCATAAAATCTTATTAACTACCTCGCAAATCTTAAAATTTCAAATCCCTTGAAACTGCTCATTCCCTTCAAAATAAATAGAGATGAAGTACCTTTCTTGAACCCTGGAGCTCTATTCCCGAAGTGAGTCACTTAAGAAGATACTACTGTTTCTTCAGGTAAATACTTTATTAAAATAGGAATGCAACAATTCCGACCAGAGTAACAGTCCAACAATGGAAATCTTTAGCAAACGTTTTACTAACTATGTAACTCACCAAGTATAATAACTATGTTCGCCCATTCTAAACGAAGTCGCCAAGCTCAAACGTGTAACGCTTACACGCACACGTTGCAGCTTATATGCGACGCAAGAGTCGGCGACCATTAGGAAGGGAGCGGACGAAAATGATTCAAACAACTTTCATTAAGATTTGTCCGAACAAGTGACCGTCTAATCGAGTCTGAAACTTTCTTTAACATGTTTGATGCATTTCATCGGGCATAGAACGTCCGCGAAACCGACGATCGCGGACTGGAACAGCGAAAGAATTCTCTCCTCGTGTTATGTAAACGTCACGAAAGCGCTCACAGAATGATAGCGTTTAATTGCGATGAACACGATCGAAGGATCGTCGTTGTGCGTTTCCGTCATAATCGTTGGACTTTCTCGAGTGATACGTATATTTTATCAAGACAAAAATACACGATATTTATATTTCGTTAAGGAGTTAAAATATTTCATGTTCATATTTGAATAATAAAAATGCTGCCTCGTGCTGCAGCACTGTTGTCGATTATGTATGCCTGATAATACTTTATCTTGATTTCAATTAAGACACGAGAACATTTCTACCAATTTCGACTTTCAACGGGTGGAAAAGAATGATCGAAACACGGGTAGATTCTTTTAATTGCAACGAATTGCAGATCGGTATCTTGGCTCGTACAAGAAATCGGTACTCTTGAAAGAATCTCGTGATGCGGTTATCTCGTACATCGAGTGAAACGGGAGCTGTAATGAGTAGAAATTACTGCAAACAGCAATTAGATTATGTTATCAGACAGTTTGTTGACCTGGCTTGCATTCCTTCGCTCCAATCGCGTGGAGTACGTTCCGAGAGACGCGGTTTTCCTTCTGGGAAGCAGACATGCTTCGTGAGCTGTCGAAACAACAACCATGAATCAAGGAAATAGATCGAAAATTTTAAATGACAAATGAAAGTTAGATTCTACGTGTATTTGTTGACGAGGTACAAGTACAGAATGGTCAACCCTTTCGACTCGGATGTTCTTTATTTGAATACTATTTTCTTTTAGATATGAGTTTTATTCAAATCGGGTTGGCTATAAATAAAATAAGAAGGGATAATTTGTTTTAGCACAAGTGATGTTCATTTTTTGTAATCGTATATTCTTGTGAGGCTTCATTGTAATTTGACAAAAGCTAAGGTGGAAGGGGTTAATTAGGTATTGGGTATTTGGAATTTTCTATGAAACGGTTTTGCAATTAAAAATATACAAAATGAAGATACATGTAAAAATTATGTTACTACTGTAATGAAAAAATTCCGTGTAAAGATTTCATACTTGTCAGCACTCATAAATACCAGTCGTTCTACTCGTTATAGAATCTTTAGATTCTACTAAATCAAATTTAAATTTCATAAATACCATTTGTATACAATGATTTATACCAATATTATAAAGAGCTAAAATGGCTATATTTTATTTTTATAAAAATAAAGTTTCACTTCGAAATCTCAACATTCGTAAATAAAGGTGAGATTACACGATACTCAGAAATATCGATTGAAACTTCTGAGTTACGGAAAACAAAACGCTTGACGATTCGCGTAACCCACGTTCGTCGAGATAACGAGCGACGTCGAGTCCAGTTATAGTAAAAAGAGCGATGGTATCGCGACGTCGATCTCCTCGTTCTCAGAACCGAGATACGAGTGAAACGATTCGAGTGCACCCACCTCGTATTACGAGGACTGATCTTGATCTTGGCCGTTCACCCGGGCAGCGTTCAGCTTTCATTAAAAAGACCAGCAAACCGCGGGAATTACAGCGTTCGTCGGCCAGTGGAAAAAAAAGAAGAGAAAAAGAAGAAAAGAAACGGAACGAGGTGAAGGGTAGCCCCACGGTGGAGGGGCTGGTGGTCCTCCGGTTCTCGCCACGTCTTCCCCATTAGCCAACTCCTTTCACGTGCGCTGGCAGCGGGTGCAAAAGATTCCCTTTCATTCTTATCCGACTCCCAATCACGTACGTGTATAAAAGCGGCAAGCGTGTGCACAGTAGACAGCAGATCAAAACCGCGGCTGAAACCGCCAAGTATATCGCGAGGAGGAACCGGCAGCTGGTCCTCCGGGCGTGCACCATCGTCTAATAGAGCTGGTTTACGCTATCTAGGAACCTGGAGTGCAGAGGGCGGAACACGATGACGAATCTCGCGGTAAGTCGTTCTCTTAGGATCGGAGCGTGATTTTTTCGTGGTTGTTCGTGATAACACGAAGTGAGTAGATAGGGAGATCGTAAGAGATTTTTGGTGAGATTCGCGGTTTCTTCGGAGTTTGAGAGATACTTAGGTTAAATAGATAGTGAGATCGAATAGATTGAGAAAAGGGAGTTTTAGATTTCTTCGTTGAACTTTTTGGTACAATCTGGATGCAAAAGAGAAATAATTTAATCGCGTTTGGTATTTATTGCTGAAGTGGTAGGGCTCGAGAATCTTAAGAAAGTGAAAGATAATGGTCCTGTAATTTTAGATTTCTTCGTTGATATTTTTTGGTTAAATGTGAATGCAAAAGAAAAATAAATTAATTTAATAATTGGTATGTATTATGAAAGTTTAGAGGTTCGAGAATCTTGAGAAAAGGGGGGACTAGCCCTTAGCTAAAATCGCAAGGGATAAGGCGTTGATAAGTTTTAAAATGAATTGAGAGAACAATTGTTATTATTTGAGAATGAATTTACTATTTATTTGTATAGCAATATGCGCTCAATATATGTATACCACAAATTACTTCATCCATATATTCATTATAATTTTTTAAATATCCAATATTTATTGCCATTACCATCTATGCCTAACGTTTTGTATATTGCAATTGTGACATGTACTTTATCTAATAACAAACGTCCAGGGATAAGTCGAGTTTTCCTTTGCAAGTTCTCATTTCTACTTCAGAATCCAATCGAGTCGAACCTAGAAAGCAATTTTGAAATTCCCGTGCATTTAATAATTGCATTCAGGTGCTCATAACTCGTCACTTAGCAGTGAGAGCCATAGAAAGTGATATAAATTGCTCGTAGAAAAAAGTATGCGCAAATTCGCGTTGCCAGGAAGCTATGTATTTATGGTTGAATAAAGATTCGCCACGAATTCGAAAGTCCACGGGGCGCATTAATGAAATATTCCAAGTTTCTCGTATCGACGAATTAGCGACGCTGACTAAACACTTTTTTCCAGTCGACCATCTTTGCGGTAGCCTCGCTGATCAACTTGGCCTGTGCTGGAAGCCATGGTGGACAGTAAGTTCTACTTTCTCGTTCCTTAAAGACAACGCGAATTTTTACGTGAGAATTTTGTAAAATCAAGTTTCCTCGATCGAGAACAGCGACGATCAGATCTTGTAACGATCACGAGCGGAACAATTTCCACGGAACTGAACCGACGAACCATAACAAAGCACATCCCATCGTTAGAGCCGTGACTTTCACTACGGTCGCCCGTTATCGACGTTTGCTACGACATTCTGCGATCATTATCGAAAGCAATGATGAAAAAACGAGACGTTCGATCGTCGAGTGTTTCGTGCTCGTTGATTTGTTCTCGTTCAACGACCTAGGAAGCAGCTTTATGCCTCATTGCACGCACAACCGTCTGTGTCTACCAGGCATGAAAATTAACGAGTCAGGGAACGAACCTAAACGAACGTTTGTATATTCGATGAACGATTCGGTCATTAATGAACTTTATCCACATTCCCGTCATTTTCAAGAACACTTTGTATACTTTCAATTTGAACTCAATTCTCACTTGTAGAATGAATTGAACTACTTCCATTCAACTTTTCCAGCGCCATCGTAATCACAGCTTATAGATAACTACGAGGTTTACCATTGTTAAAGACCCTGACTCAATCTTTTACTCCCATCACGATTTCCCAAACTAGCCCAATATTATATCAATCTAACCATCGGAAGGGAGGGACCATCCCTCAAGCTTCAAGGCCCTCTTACAACCATGCAACAGCCCAACTCAAATCTAACCCCCCATTCATTTTTCCAGCGAACACGTGGTGATCCACGTGCCCTACAAGATCAAAACCATCCACCACACGCACACCATCACCAAGCACATCCACCACGGAGGCGGGGGTGGCGACAAGTACGAAGTCCTAGGCTACACCGTGGGCCACCCCATCGACTTGGGTGGTCACGGTGGTGGTGATTTAGGAGGTGGCCACGACTTCGGTGGCGGCGGTGGCGGAGACTATGGCGGTGGTCACATCGAGTACGGCGGCGGTGGTGGAGGTGGCGGCGGTGGTCACATCGAATTAGGAGGCGGTGGCTACGGTGGCGGCGGTGGCTACGGTGGCGGCGGTGGTCACTACGAATTAGGAGGCGGTGGCTACGGTGGCGACATTGGAGGTGGTCACGGTGGACTGGGAGGAGGCGGTGGTCACGTGCTGATCAGCAGTGGCGGTGGACACGGTGGCTACGGAGGTGGGGGGGGTGGCGGCGGTGGTCACATCGCGCTCAGCAGCGGAGGGGGCCATGAAGGATTCGGTGGAGGCGGTGGATATGGAGGTGGGGGTGGATACGGAGGTGGGGGCTTCGAAGGCGGCGGCCACGAAGACTGGGGTGGTCACTAACCACTCGACACGTCGATGTTGGGAGAAATAGGATAGTTCTCTTCCGCGAAGACTTGGTTGGTCGATTGAAGCACGGTCGATGATGCTCTGAAGCAACTTGGACATTGTTCGTTTACCTTTGCTACAGTACTCGAGGGTCTACTCGATGAACTGGTAAAAGTCTGTAGTTATAGTATCTAGATGCACCGGTGCTCATAAAGCTATCGCTTTTTCTTGGATAGATGGATAGAAGGAGGAGCTTCTTGGCGAAATTTTTCGTTGATCCGTGATTGAGAAATTACAGTACCGAGCCATCGAGCTTCAAGCCAACCAGCGCACCCCCTCCCCCTTGCACGACATGTTTAGGTTCTTTAAAGAGAAATTGTTTTAGAGAGATAGATATTTTTTTCACTTTGACTGGTGTTTCCCGGGGAGTGCTGCTAAACCTTAGACACATCGACACGTAATCACCTTGTCTCTTACCTCTCGTCCTAGTCTCTCGTTAACGCAATCGTTTGTACTGATATATGTAAATATTGTTAACCGTTTACTTGTTATCGTATTGTTATAAATCATTATATTGTTGCTCCCATTGTTTCCCGTATCGCGACCCGAGTAGTTTATGCGTATGTATCCAGGGTCACGAGAAACTTGAATAAATTGCGTGTGTACCTGAAGTCTGAGCCTTCGATTCCCAGCGATCCCTCATTTATTAATCACTTATACATCTGAACGATGTACATGAAAGCATTGAACTTTTTTATAAAAGTATTCAATATACTGCTTAAATTCTATAGCTCAGTGTTTCTCAAATTGCCTCAGAAGAAAAAGTAAGAGTATCATCTCCTAGAATAACAATAAGTTCGAGAAACACTACTCTAACATCGTCGTACCAAGAAATTTACATATTTACAAATTTTCGTGTCTCACCTAGAAGTTCTCTTTCTAAATAAGCCCAACGCTCAAAATCTCTACTGCTCCACAATAAACATAAGCACAAAATAACACACTAGATCACACTCTCCGAAATTCTATACTTTTTTCATTCGTCTAAGTCTACGTCTACCTTGTCTCTTGTCCCTAGTGTTTTCATACTCCACATCGTCGACCAGGTATCTCCCAGAATGGGTCTTCCCAGTGAAATCTTCCTTGGACCCCTCTACCTCGTCGTCGTTCTGCTCCTCGTGTTGATCTGTGTGAAACTTGCTGGTCTGTCCAGTTCGAATGTGACCACTCTCCGTCTCCAGACCCTTCCTGTAACCTTCCTCGTAATTGTACAGCAAAGATTCACTGTTGGGTGGAATGTCCTTCACGTTTTCGTGAACAGCGTACTGATTATGGTCGCGTCCTCTGGGATTGGCCTCGAGGTTGTTGTCATCGACGTAGGACTGCGGGAAATAAGAATCATCAGGGTGTACGTGTTGTTTCGGGTGATCCCGAGGCTCCTCCATCTCGAGGGGTTCGCGATCGCTTAGATCCTCGTGATCCTCGTGATCGTGCTCGTCGTTGTAATCGTGGTGGTGGCCGTAGCTCCAGGAGCTCCAGTTCTCGTGGTGATGCTCCTTGTGGTGAGTCTTGGGCTTCTTCTTCGGCTTCTGCAGGCGTATGTAGATCGTCTTCGTGTGGACATGGTGGTTCACGATGTCTGGCACGTAGATCCTCAAGTGCAAACTACGGAGTGTAAGTATTGAACAAATGGATGAAATTAATTTAGGTATGGGTTTATTTGTGAATAAATGGAGTATGAGTTTCCTAAATGTTTTAAATATTTTAGAGAATTCAAATAATAAACATGGCACTGACACTGGTGGTCATATCGTAGTGGTTAAAAAACATTTTCAAAATTCAAAATAGAAATAAATTAAAGATAACATTTGCAGATTTTGGAGAGGAATTTAGTATTAAATGAAATTACTTACTGTCTCTTCTGGGCTCTCCCGTAACTCACGATTCCAATCAGCAGAGCGAAGAAGAGGTAACAGAGTTTCTGGAAAAGAATAAAATGGATCAAAAAGATTAAGGAATTAAAAAAAGGATACGATTACAAAAATGGTTCATTTCCGCGAGCAATCGTTGGTTGATAGGTTGACTTCCAGACTCATACTCCTGACAATTATTCCATAACTCATAAAAATACACAAACTCTATGTAGACTAATTCTTTTACTTTCTCGGTGAAAAGCTTTAGTTAAAGGACTGCTTAGTAATTCATGATTTATGATTTCAGATAACAAAGAAGCTGTAATTGCAAATGCAGTAAGCACTGTGTAATTCTACCTAGCAGCAGTTGCTGGTCTTTACCATGTCTTCCAACGAAAGTGTTCCAAGAACCAGTGACGAGTTGGCAAGCGACGCCAGCAGCAGTTTAGTGTCGTCTGACGTCCTCGATGATGCTCCTCCTTTATATTCCACCTGAATTGTCATCGTTTCGATAGCGAATGCCATGGAACCACGGAACTGCGATCGAAATCCGCGATATTTTACGGCCGAACGAGCACTTTCGCCACTTCGACGAGATATGCTCGATCTGCCAACGATATGCTCTGGAATCACGTGTCTTCGAAGTCATCGAGGTTCATTGTCGTCGAGAAATTGAGGTTTAGCGTTTGCGAAATTATCATTGATGCTATCCTACTCTTAAGGATTCTTGTTTTAGAGGCTACTGTTAATTCAAATTATGGAAATGACAGCATAGACAAGCATAGTTTAACTG
Source organism: Hylaeus volcanicus (assembly GCF_026283585.1). Lineage (NCBI taxonomy): Eukaryota > Metazoa > Arthropoda > Insecta > Hymenoptera > Colletidae > Hylaeus > Hylaeus volcanicus. Next base: position 26,334,683 of record NC_071977.1, read on the forward strand.
TGTTTATTGACTCTTTTCACACTTGACAATTTACAATACAATTCAGTGACAAATAGCAAGTCTTCAATTAATAGTAGGGGATTGTCTTACGTTCCTAAGTATACAGAAATCATTCAAAGCGAAGAATATTTAATTAATAAACATTGTTCACACTAAGATTTACTAGTATTACGCTTTATAGACTATTAAAGATATATACATCTACTCTTGAGCAAGTTCGCCAGACACAATACTGTTCAAACATATTTTGTACAACGTGATGACTATTCTCTACATCCTAATTCACTTAATAGATTAATTTTACTAAATTTCATATTTGTCCTCTTCCTCGAACTCCTCCTTTTCGTGCTCGTGCTCGTACTGCGGCAGAATCTTGTAAATGATGTGCGTGTGCTTCACGTTCTTCACTCGATAAGGCACGTGGATAATCACCTTCGATCTAAATATACAAAACGAACACATAAATATATTATTTATCAATTATGTGATTACCGGTTTGTAAATAATACTCACGACGTCACAGGTTGATGCAACAGTAGAAGAAATACCAGCAGAGCAATGGTGTACTGGAAAAAAGAACCAAATATATTCCCAAATAATTCTAATTCTGAAGAGATAATGTATTTCTTCTTTTAATTAAATAAAATTACTACGGAATATGAGATGCTTAGTTTGTTCTCGTACCAGAAACTTTCCCTTCATTTTGCAGGAAGCCAGTGTTTGTTTACACCTGAAACAGACTCGAGAAATGGACGATTTCTGCGCGTGCAGCACCAAACCAAACGTTTATATACATGCTGAAATTAGCCAGGCGAATCGTTTCGCGAAGTGTTCCAAGAAACTCCCCCCAGCCTGGGCAGTTCTCGCTGCTAAAACTCCATCCAACTTGATTCAACGTATCTTTTCACTTTTCACCAAAGCTTAATGCGATTTGCGCGCGGAGTCATGCGATTCTGTAAGCCTCAAAGCATCCAGTGGAACGAATTCATTTTACACGTTTCGTTAAAAGTGTGAAAAATGTACACTTGGATCTTTATCTTCGCGCGCGCGTAAATTAATATTCATTATTTGGTTAATGTTTATTAATCGTAAATTAAGGTTTCGCTGTTCACTGCGGTGGAATTCATTTTTCATAGTCAGCGATCTGATCGAAATCGAAATGATACAAATGAAGTAATGCAGCGAAGTCGTTAGGGTTTCCCAGAACGTGAACGCTACAAAAATGTTTATTAGGAGAAACTCCTAACGGGATGTGTTTTAAGATCGCATTACTCAAAATGTATCTTGATTGTTGTGAGATTTGGTTGTTTCGACTACTAGCATCGAATGATCTGGAATTACTGTAATTAAATTTGAGTTCGTAAAGTACGATTCAGGATATTTTATTATGGAAATGAATTTTCTCTGATTCAAATCATGATGAAATACGATAAACACTTTTTGGCGTAATTTAATTTAATAATTTAATTGTAGATCTCGACTTTTATGTAAATATATGAAACTATTTATTTATGATTCCACACTTCGTTTTAGTGTTACATAAGGAGAGTTTTCTACGCACACCGAAACCCTTTTAAAACTTTTTGTACTTGTTTTTATATTTAATGGCGAATTCTGACAACCGTGACGTTTCCTACAGCACAGAAGTGGTCGAAGAACTGACTGCATCCAGGAAGCGAGAGAAACCGCTGCAACTGCACTTCTTTGAGGGGAGATGCACCCAACCGATCATCTGTTCATTCCATTCGTGGCACGTACGCGCGCAATCAAATAAGAAACCGTCAGAGAAATACGAAGTAAACCAAGGAACGTGTAGGGTTTGCAAAAACACTTGTTGAAAACTTGATGGCAAAGGCGGTACCATCTTCGAGGGTGAGGTGTCAAGGCGTTAACAGTTCAGAGACCATCTTCAGGAACCATAGTTTGTTTTGCAAGTTTTGTTTGAAAATGAGTAAAATTGAAATTATGGCAATCGTTTCTTTGAGGCGTATTTTTAAAAACAGTTTTCGAGGTGACCAGAGTATCTTCGTTGGTGTTTATTAGAATAATAAAGGATCAAAACATTTTGTAATAGATTGGCAAAATTAGTCTTTGTCGCAGTTGATTTTAATAATTTTGATTTCCCGCAAAATGGTGGATATCTGAGTATTCCTAGAGCTACTCAGAGGTAGCGCTGCAAATTAGAATAATACATAGGTAAACATTACAAAAACATCCAATACTAAACATCTATTCTATTAATCAAATTAATACATACCAAGAATTATTATAAACCAATAAAAGAATTAATTCAAGAGAGGACTATACTAACACAAGACAATATTACTTTTAAAATAAACGTACTAGTAAGAAAATAAAAGATAAATGTTACACATAGAATGTTCAGAACTTAATGATTAAATAAAACATCATAAAATAATTATACCTACTAACAATTTTTCTATAACTTTCTTCAGCCACTCTTATACGTTAATAATTAGGAATAGACACTTCCTGGTTCCACGACAAATGTATACACGAAAAAGCAGCAAGAATCCACTCAGGAAACTAATTCTAACTAGTAAAATTTATTATAGAAGAAACATTAATCGTTCAAAGACATTGGTCGAGGAAGTACAAGTGTCGACGCGGAGTAAAAACATGAAACATTGATACTTGACGAAGAAAGTGGTTCCAAGGAACAAGATCCACCAGCGGCTGCGCCACAGGGATTTTATCGTTCAACCGAGTCCGAATCAGGCAAAAAAAACGGGTTCACTTTCTATTATTACCCACGCGCGCTCTTATCAAAGTCGACCGCGAGCTTTCGACGATCATCTGTCGTCGTCAAAGAGCAGACTAAATCAAAAGAGTAGCCAAACACGTTTCCATTAATCACGACGCGAATTCCGCGGTATCATTCGTACTGTCTTAATTGTACGCAGCTACCGAGCTAATTATCAGGGAGAATTGACGGTAAAATGGAAAGTGGAGGAGAAAAATCTCGCCGTTTACTTTTACGCGTAAGTCCAATTGATTTGTAGACAGCCGCGACGAGAGAAAATTCAATAATTGCTTACTTGGAGCAATCCATACATTCTGTGGAAATATTTGAGAACATAATGCTAATTTATAAATGTAATATCTTATTGGTAACAGAGAAAACAATGTAAGTAATATATTTCAATCAATTGCAGTTATTCACAATTTGTAATTATTGTTCAGTGAATGATCGTACATTCACGTTTATAAATTCCCTTCGTTCAATGTAATTCATAGAATTCTTTCTAAAGGGGACTCTTCGTTTTGCCTGTAAAATGATTTGACTAAACTAAGGCCCTAGTGTACATGAATCATGTCTCAGAACAACAGAGAAAATAATGTAAGTAATATAATTCGAGCAACTGCAAGGTTAAGTCCACAATTTGTAATTATTGCTCAACGAATGGTATTTTCACGCGTACAAGTTCCCCTCGTTTAATGTAATTAATGTTTCTAAAGGGGTCGCCGCGGAGACCGTTTATGGATATCCATGCAGTAGGACTAATTACAGTTCCGAAAGCGTTTCGTCTCGCGTTCAACGGAATACGTGACTTTTCCTCGCCAAGGTTTCGCCCTCACTCGGTGCTCGCTTCCAAATAAAGTTAATTGTTGATGAGATCGCGTCTTCCCCGAAAGCATCGGCACGTAGAAGGAAAATGGAGAAAAGCAGTCGCTCCCATCCTTGGAAATTCGTCTTAAATAGTTATCTTGAAAGTACAGCTGCATAAATTAAGAACTCTTGAAACACTTGAGCGAGCTCTGGCGATATGAGATCCACGTTGGTTAATTAAAATCAGTTGTAGAGAAATTTTAAGGGCCCGATGAAAATAATTTCTATGTTTTAATTTTTAATATAGAAAGTCTCTCAATTTTTTTGTTTTAATATTGAACGTTTACGAAGAAATTAAGCGTTCATTGAACAGAGCAAATTTGAGATTGATTAGATGGCTGGACATTGTGCAATAAGGCGTGAAAGTGATATTAAGCGAACGCCGCTCGGGTGACTTCGATGCGTGGCAAGAGAGTAGCGGCGTCACGCGCGATGCGCGTTGATTGAAGATACACCCGTATCTTTTTCAGAAGACTAATGAAGAAAACGAAATAAATTTATTTATATATAAATATATATGTATATATTTAAATGTACGTTACTATATATCTTAAGCAATTGTAAGTCTACAGGTTCATTGTTCGTCTTGCGACTATTGTAACGAAGAACGCTAAACAAAGCATAATTCAGCGTAGTCAACATGCACAACTATGAACGATTCAAGATTGGTCTGAATGATTAGACTCAAATTAAATACCGAGTGTCGTCACATTCTTTCAACCTTTCTTTACTTATATTATAATTGTTTCATACAATTATTTCATACGATTCTCAGTGAAAGGGACTCTATGAACAGAAACCATTAAGGGGTTGCACCATCTTGATAATTTAGAAACAATGTTAAAGAATTTTCCCATTTGAAAAATTCATTGGAATTCATTTATTCAATCAGTTCTCAATATATTAAAAGAGGCCACAATTCGTACGATTCCAAAAGATCCATAAATTGACATTTAACAAAAATTAGAATATTCTTAACAAATAAATAAAAGGACTATTTCAAAGAATTAACGTAAATACTTGTTTCGAGATGGTGCAACCCTCGAAACGAGGAAGCAAACTATAACCAAACGGAAGCATCCCTACAAATTCAGACGCCCCTCAATGTATCCAAATTTCTCTTCGATTCCATCTTCCTCTGCAATGGTGACAACTGTTTCTGTAAACCACTAGCCCGCGTTGAATTATTCACACTCGACACGCGGTGCTTATTGCCATTTTCATTTTTCTCGCGCGAACAATTGGCACACTCCCTGAAATCGTCCTTGCTCGTGGCTGGACTTGCTGAAAAATTGCTATCATTGCCACTGGACCTCTTATCAACATCACTTTTTTCTCTTGGATCTCTGTGCTCTCTCTTCGAGTTAGATGGTTCCATCCTCGAGTTGGAATGAAACACTTTCGTTTGGCCACCCACAGATCTCGCCACTTTTGACCCAGCAGGAGTCGGTTCCATGGGTCTAAAGCCATAATCGATACTGGGCGTTTCGCCAGGCGTGTAAACGCTACCGTCCATATTCAAATAACTCATCTTCTTGCTAAAGAACTTTAGACTGTACTTTGGACCATCCCCTTCGTGCTCGCCGGACTTGTTCGCGACTCGAGGCAAATTCGAGATGGGATTCTTCAGAGGGTAAACTAGACTCGAACCGTTCGCAGAGTTCATAGATACTTGAATGTTCGACGGAGTTCCACTGTTGGACTCGTTCCACCTGGAGTGGAACAGATAGGGGACCTCGTAGGAGTCCTGAAAGACGTTAGCTGGATGCTGCCAACCGTTCTGACTACTGTTCCTCGGTTCGTCAGGCTCCAGACGAGGGCTAGGGTTAAAGTTGCTCGAATCCTTCGCTGCTGGAGGCGGGTACTGGTTCCTATTGCGGTGGCGAACGACTCTCTTCACGGATACAGGCTCTCCATTCTTCAAGTTCACACTGTACGTCTTCGAGACGCAAGGCTGCTTGTGTCCGCTACCTGAACTCAAGATGTTTGGAGATTTGGGCACTCGAACCACGTCGTTGCTGAAAGATTTCGAGTTCGAATTCGTCGAGGTTATTGAACTGCTGCTGTCTTTGCCGTAGGAGTTTTTCAACCCTTCGATCGACAGAGGCAGCGATTTCTTACTTATCGAAGCAAATTCCGATTGACTCAGTAGCTCGTGGCCAACGGGAAGTTTGGAACTGCTCAACAGGTCGCGGCTGATGATGGAGAAGTCGGAGTGAGATTTTAGATCGTGGCTGATAGAGGGATTCTTGGTGTGGCTCAACAGGTCGTGGCTGATAATGGGAAATTGGGAATGAGATTGCGCGGGGAACTTGAAGTGAGTCTTTATATCGTGGGTGACGATTTCTGGGTGGCTCAGCGAATCACCGCTGGGAGGATGGAGGTTCTTGTCGAACGACACGACCTCTCCAGCTGGCAAGTGAGAGATCAATCGTATGACGAGGTTATCTGGCTCGGTTTGCTCCAGGAGTCTGACGTACACCTTGTCTCCTAGACCTGGGAAAGGGAAGGGGCCCACCAGAGGGCCCACAGACTTTGGTGGGTCCACTAATCGTTGCAGTATACCGATGAGGGAGTCCAAGACACCCTTGTTCTTGGTCACGCGGTAGACAGGCTCCAGATGAATGGCTCCTTCGTCGAAGGCTTCCACGGGCTGCACGTTCTCGATGTGGTGGTCGACGTGGTTGTCGCTAACCTCGAACGATCGTCCAACTTTGAGAGAACTGGCGCCATATTTTTGCAACTGCCTTCGACGACGACTGGCGTTCGTGCCGAAAGGATCGCGCGACTGCGGTAACATGGAATGATTTTGACGGGTCTTCGACGACTTCTGCTTGTCGTCGTGGTTGAGATGGCCTGTCTGGTTGAAGGAGGTTACCTCTGGCTTGAGGGTGGTGAACGTTATCTCGCTTATGGGGAGGTTCGCGCTTCTCGGTTGCAGCACGTGGGTAAAGTAGTCCCTTGACTGTGGCTTTCTGAAGCAACAGAAATTGTTGGAGAAGGTGTTTGAGAGATGTTTGAGATGTAGAGAAAAAGGGAGGCTAGGTAGGTGTTAGGCGTCTTAGGAGGACTAAGCAGAAATTACTCGATAGAAATGAAATTAATTAATTACTCGTATAATAGTTACTCGCTTTAAATTAAATGTAAAATTCTGGGTTAAATACAGAACGTGTTTTTCTTTGTAGTTAAATAGAATAAATTGACAGTTGATTAATAGAACGTACCTGACTGGGTGCATTGCTTTTGCACGGTGGAATGCTGATATTAACGCTACGCAGATCTGTAATTAAATAGAAAGTATAATCATCGCACGTTTTCGATTCTCAGATATAAGATTTTGAAGAAATGTCAGTAATGACTTTGTTACAATTTAAAAATAATCATTGACTCTATCAGTATCAAAAATCGAAAACAATCAGTTCCACCCTTCCCTTACAATTTTTAATCCGACTCATTCCCCTTTACCAATTCCCCCAAAATTCTCTATTTTTTAACAATCATTTCTGACAGCATACACCAAGAAAGACTCGAAACCATAAAGTCGAAAATTTCACACGTGGAACAAAATGCTCAGAACGACCACGAGTAGTACACACATTTAATAAAATAACGATTGTTTTATAATAACACTGTCATTATTTTAACACTTGTTCACAGTCAACGTATTCTGATAAATCCTTCGTAAACGAGTGACTGATCGGCTCACCATGATCACATGCGCGACCCTCATGTTTGCAGACCGCACTGGATCCCCACTAGATCACTTCACCGATTCGACTATGGGATCGGGTTGCGCATCGGCGTCTTTTAAAGCTTCCCCCGCAGCGACTGGCACGCACCGCTGTTAAACTGGACTTGACAGCATTGTTTTGCGTACACACGAGCGGTACCGGCGGCTTCAGTTTTCTCTAATGGGAGAAGAACGAAAAAAACTTGTCCAATCCGGTCGTGCGGTGTGCGCGAAGGGCATCACGGCTACGACTTCCTCCGAAGTCGGAATCAAATGCGAGGAACTCGTCGTTTTATCGTCGAAACCGAAAGTTCTGTCTATGTTCGGCGGGACACGATTTTTGATTCTAGCTATTTTTCCGAGGAAATTAATTAATTGTTTCCTCGTTTGTAAACTGACCTCGAAATAGTGGATGGAGGGACATTTCTTTTATATTTACGAGCGAAACAAATCCTGGAGGGGAGGGAATTCCAGATATCGATGAGAGAAGATTATTTGAAATCTCTTTTAATTTTAATGTGTTTTTATTGCAGTACATCGAGTCGTGTGTGACGTGTTTATTTGTAAATGATTGCAATGAGTGTGTAGATTTGAAGGAATTGTGCAATATTAAAAATATGAAAATATGTCTAGGTCGTATATGCAATCTTGTTGATAATATAGGTTCTTCGAGTGCATTTACTGAAATTAGGGTAGGTGTATTATTTAGACATGACGACAATAGTAACAACGATATTAATGGTTTAAAATAAATGGTCTTTCATTCTCCTTTTCATATGTTCTTTTCGGGGAGAGGAAAGGAGATTTGTTTTGCTCGTAAAATTAAGACAAAAATAGTTACCTTTACCTATTGTTTACCTATTACGTGTCAGAAAATGTCTTATCGATGAATATTTTTAAGCAGGATTAGTTTCTGGACGTCTTGATGAAACGTGAATCTTCTACATGTAACAATGGACACTAAAATTAATATCTTCTTATCTTTATTTTGTAGTTTTTATTTTTTTATTATAAATATAATACAGTCAAAATCGGTTATCACGAGCACCAATAATAAGCGAACTCTGGCTCCTATTTTTGTGTACTAAAATGATCAAAATTATAAAAATTTATCAAAATTGTAAAAAAAGACAGAGAGTGTGAGTGCTCGTTCTGGATAAATACAAAAATCGGTAGACTGATTTAAACGAGACTTTCATTCCTAGATTCCTTGGAATCTCTAAAGTGTAATGGAACATGTTTCATCGCGCCATCTTATCAGAAGGCTGAACGGCAAGTGACAGTATTGGATAAGACAGAAAAGAATTAGGTCTGCTTCAAGTGAAACTGCATTTGCTAATGATATCTATAATTCTAAAAAATTACGATTTCAGTTGACTTCTTTATTTGGGGATATTGAAATTGATTTCTCTATCATTTTATTAAAATGTAATTCTAACATCTTAATTGGTACATGTCCAAGTAGCTTGCCTGTTATAACGGCGAGTTAAAATTGGAGCAGGTTTCTGCTCGCTTAAGTTGTGGTCTTCGTATATCCATGCTCGTTATAAACAAGTTCAACTGTACGCCAAGTGTTCCAGACGGACAGTAATTCAGATTTGTCAATTATTTACTGATTTCTCCCATAAAACATAGTACATGTTGGATGATAATTATACGAATCAGATTTTTATGTAAAATAAGATAATATTAAATAATTAAATATAAGAGTAAACAAGCTTTATATGAACACACAAAGTAGGGTTGACTTGTATCAAAGTTGACACATAAAACTAGTAAGACTTCTACTCATTTCTCCAATAAGGAAATCGATATCTATTCACTGATAAAAACAACCGCAACTCGCAAACGATGGAACAAACACTGATGAAACCAACCACTCGATTGCTATCCGCATCTCAACGAAACGTAATTAATCTTACGACTCATAATTAATCTAAATACTATTATTAATCTGAACAAAGCTATTTAGAATCCCTTTTGTTTTTTTAAACAAAGCCACCTACAAAACACAGTTAGAACAAACTAAAAATCAATCCCAATTCACAGACAGGAACAATCCACAGTGTCACGTTTTTGGAATCGCGTCCCATATAATTTACGATCGCCAATTTACGGTGTAATTCGTTTATCCGACAGACGGAGGATCACTTTGCATTCGTCACTGTCACGAGTTATACTACATTACTATTACCAACAATTGCTCGACGAACGCCGATGCTGAGATGAGCGCGTAAACGAATAACTGACGATCTCTTACTTCACTTTTCCATATATATATGTGTGTCCTGGGTGTACATCCGTGGGCAGCATGAATATTTCTATCAGTTTCCACCACCTGTGAGGCCGTTGCCTCAACGAAAGTGAATTTCCCTGGGCAGGAGCCGCTTTAATTGGCATAATAGGCACGCGTGTAGCGCGTGCAAATATAGAAAATCGCGCCACGTCGCGAGATCGGCATTTCTACATAAACAATCGCCGAGTTTCAGATGCATCGTTAAAGTTTATTTGGAATTGGTTCGAGTAAAACGCCAAACTTCCAAGTACAACACGAGTTACGCGTGTTTTTTTTTTCTTGTCAGACACGTTTCTAAATCGATTGATTGATTGACGTGACTTGAAAGCGACGACGTACCTGCCCCGTCCAAGAAATCGCACGGTGATCGCCATAAGCGGACACCGAGGCAGTAAATGGTCAGAAAAGAGGATGGACTGTCAAGAAGGTTCATTAACGATGCGCCGAAACAGTACGTATTCGTGGTTAGATAGAGAAATCAGTTGGATCAGCGCGTTAAAGGGGGTTCCCTTCGACGTCGATAAAAATCGTCGGCTGTAATTGGGAATGATGTCCATTGGAGGAAAAAAATTTATTCAGGGCAAAGTAACTTCTCCTTTCTTCATCGTATCTTGGAATGTAGAGAGATTTATTAACCTTTCGATATTATTCCAGGCGAGGGAGTTGAAAGTCTTCTAAAAGAGCGTTTAGCTTATTCATTAATTTTGACATGCATATTTCTGAAGAATTGTTGTTGTTTAATATTGTAACTTTTACGCACAAGTCTTTCTTGTCACATATTAATTCAGAAGTGATAAGGGTAAAAAATAAAACAAACACCAGATATATAAATTTGTCGTCCTGAAAGATTGTGTAACCCTTCGATTCATTTTGTGTAATCAAATTGTGACATGAATCTTACTGTAATTTGGGATGATGAGGGCTCTAATGAAGAAAGCTGGAACCTGTATTTTCCAAGAAATCATCAAGAAGGGATTGATTGTGTGTATATAGTTTTTAATTCAAACAGCAATCAACATTCCATTAGAATGTCGAAAGAATTCTTGGAAAGTGTTGTCGAAAAAATTAGCAACTATAATCGAGAGATAGTCCTCGTGAAAATTGGAGAACCACGAAATATCTTGAGCATTAAACAGTTTATTGCTAAATAATTGCAAACCGCACGCTACTTGAAACACTGATGCATTTCTCTGCAAAATAGATTCGTACATTTTACGTTGTTGGTAGTATACCGTGGCTGTCCCATTACTTCTGGGCCACCATGCGTACATCAACTTGATACGCATGGTGGATCAAAAGTAATGGGACAATCACAGGAACAATTACAGATCGCTCTAAATAAATTTTCATTTCACAATTGTATCATCTACTGGAGAAATAATTAGGTCTAAAGTATTCGAGGTGATTAGAGTAAAGTCTTGTATTATTCAAATAATTTTTAATTCATAATAAATTACAGTTGTACATACATTCATGCTTTATATGAAAGCAACCCTGGAGATAGGCAATCCAATGTTCACGTGCGTCGGAACCTCGCACGAGTAGGAGTACTATAAATCATGATTTCCGAGATGATCTATCTAGAGTACAATCTTTATTACTAAGCAGTAAAATGTTTATCAATTCTCTATCCTACCTACAGAGTATCATTAAAGTCCACTCGTTCTAGAATCTAGATCATGGACAACAATATAATTGTTGTAGATACATAAAATTAAAAAAATAAAATAAAATGCAATAGGTATATAAACTTCTATGGTTTTCGTGAAACAATTACATAGAAATTTCTACTCCTTTACTTCATTTTTTCGTATATTTACAATCATAACAAAATATATTGTGAAATTAATCGAACACTGAATAATTAAACAATGATAAGGGTGCTTTAAAATGTTTATACCAACGTGTGCGTAATTTCTGGAAACTGTTCGTTCGTTAACGAATCGATATCGTCCAAAAGTGAAATGAAATAATTAATTCGACCCGAGTAGCTAAACATGAACCACGCTGATGCATAATACATCGCATGTATTAAGTATTAATACCGCTTTAACACGAACCAGTGCAATTTTCTAGGCATACGCTTAAGATATTACGACCGTTTGCATTAAAACGAATCACGGCGTACGGCGTTAATCGTAGTTGAAACGGCGCTTTCCATCGAAACGGAAGCCATACGCGGCGCTGTTAGGCGCTCCAACGAGAGCGGGATTCTTGTACTGATGGAACGATCCGTGAAGATGCGCAGGCCTCACCGCGTTCTGCTCTTCCTCCTGCGATCCTTTCAAGTAAAACGCTTCGAATTGACCCTCGGGTAGCAAAATATTCTTCAACGATTTGTCATCAGGATCGTAGGCCAGCACGTGCACCATCAGGCACATCAGAACCATAACGCGCTGGAATCGCGCATAATTGATCACAATTAATCTAGAAATTATATTTATCGATGTTCTCTCTTTAGAGCTTTTATCATTTGACTGTGAAGCTTCCTTAAATTCTGTAACACGTCATTATAATAACACAGACAAATCTTTTACTATTTGAAACATAATTTTACAACAGACCTCATCACGTTAATCGTGATGAGTGGTCCCAAACCTCGGAAGAATCTGATCTTACTAAACTTTAAACGAATATAGCTACTAAACTAAAGACAGAACATTGAACCAATAATCGAAATATTTTAGGTTCGACACCTCAAGCTCAGCAAAATTAATTATATTCTATACAACACGAAATTTCATTTAAAATATTAGTATAGCGAAGCAATACGTTTATTTCTATCTAATTAAAGTAAAAACGTAATTTCTAATAAGAGAATCAGATTATGCATACCATTAACAAAATAGAAACGCTTGAAGCCATATTACAATTCCGTGGTCGTCGTTGAAGTCTTTAATAGACTCGCTGAAACAATCCAAAGAAAGAGACACGCGTAAAAGTGAAAAGATGAACAAAAACATGTTTATACAATGGTTGCGCTAACAGTCAAAAGAAGATGCGAAAAGCCATAAATATCCATAAATGGGACTGCAATTAGTGGAAATTAACAAGGTGCGTGCCGTAATCAAAATTCATATAATTGCGAGGAATTTGTGATTCTAAACTCAGTGTTTATCTAGCGATCAAATGGCATTATAAATCATTCTTTGAATAGATTTGCACGCCTAATTAAACACCACGTAAGAAACAAATAGCTCGTATAAAGACACGTTCAATTCGCTAATTTATTAATATAAGCATACCAGCCTGTATGTTAAGCTGAAAATTTATAATATATATTCAACATTAACATTCTAATGACACTGCTTCCAGAATATCCGACGTTTTCTAATTTATCTTCCTCTGGTCAAGAACGCGACCGATAAGAAAATATCAATCAACTAAATCACGGCTGCATCTAAAAGTCATTTATGTTATGATATTGTAATACATTCCACTCTTCTTTCAAGAGAATAAAAAAACATTCATAGCCCCCTCCCCTTCTATCCGTGAATTATTATTTGAGTAACACTGTTTTCAAATATCCATCGTAATTAGTGCACCACTAAGAACTTAAAATTCACTCCTACATATCATTTTCTCAATTACACGAACAATTAGTTAACCAGTTTTACTTTTGTTCCTCTTCTACAATTGCTCGGTATCACTCGAAACAATTCTCGATATCACTCGAAATAAAAAAGAAAAAAAGAATGGTGAAATTAGATGAATTTTGTTAAATTTATCGCTACTATCGTAAAAAAATGTGGATGTACTAGTTTTCATGCATCAAACTTACCGAACAGCCGTAGCAAAAGTGAAAGCCGCTTGAGCGATCGTACAGAGCGGCACACCGACCAAGAGCGTTTCCTTCATCTCTGTGCGCGTTTAACGACCTTGCCGCTGTAAGCGGCCCCACGTCGAAGACCAAGAGCAGAGCGGCTTCTCAGCCTGCAGAAACGGAAGCCGATGAAAGTGGAAATCGATCGTGTTTTACGTTTTCGAGAACTGAACTGTTCAAAACACGCGCGCTTGTCTCTTAGAAATCATCGAGAAAAAAAACACTCCCACGATCAAACTATTTCCTTGCCCTTGTAATTTGGAATTCACTTTGATATTTCACAAATGATTACGACGTATTTCTGTACTTCGTAATTTATATAGAGAAATATTTAGATTGGAGGTGCATAGAAATACTGTGCCGCGTAAGTAAAGGATTCATGATTTCAGCGATCCTCTTAGGATTCACAAGCTTTAAAAAAATTTTATAGAGGGATTAGGGAAACTTGTAATATTTTATTTTTATTAAGAAACGTACTTAAAAACTCTATCGTTGATAAAAAATATCAAACCAGAAGGTTTTATCTAGAAGATCTAGAAGTAAAGATGATGCATGTAAGAAACTGTACAACAATTTATTTATACAAAAAATCAGGTATCTTCATATAAATATAAAATCGAAAAATAAGAAAATGGAATTAAATCGTGATATGCCTCTCAGGAAACCAGTGTCTTATAAAATCTTGTAGCTGCCACAAATCGCTGGATAGCTGGTATTATTGTCTAGTCGAAACATCGTTAATTGGCGAAATAATCGTGTTCAGCTACGAAATATTCTTTTTCGTTTTTAAGAAACAAGCTTAGATTGTTAACAAATACAATATGCTACGTATCACAATGTGCCGTATATTTTGATCTAAGGTGTGCAAAACCTTAATTTCAAAATTAATGTCATGTTCCATGTATTCCTTCCTTGTCACGTATAATACAATTGCGTACATTTATATGCTAAATTTGTTTACGATGCCGGTTATATTAGTACATTAACACGTTCCGGTATCACGAGTAAAACATTTAAAAAAAATAACCATGTCAACTACCATAATACAATGATATCGATATCTAAATACAAGAAGCTTTACTAGAAGCATAGACCGTCGTATGCTTGCAAGTTTACAATTTTCGTAATTAAAATATATATATATATATTAAATGCTACTCGCCATTTTAAGTACTTTTCGAAAGTGGTCGCAATGAAGTAAGAAGATTAGATAACTGTATAAAATTACAAATATTCTATTGAATTGTACGACTTTATGATACCGTCATAATTATATAATGTATATTTACATGTATTAAATATCCCTGGGATGCAGTCACATAACCTAACACGTTAAACAGAATATAAGTAAGAATCTAGCTTTGTTTTCCCCTTTGGGGGAGAAGTGAAGGGCGAAAACCAAGCAATCGAAAACCTTCCAAACACTGCTTGAATGGATTTCCATTTGCTGTTGCGAACCCACCTGGCTTCTTCCTTCTTGAGTTGTTCAATGCCCTACAATGATATTTAAAAATTAATACATAAATTAGATTTTACTAGAATGCCGTTTTAACTACATACAGTTTCGTCGTTCCAAATTGCCTGTAATTGGGTTCCCAACATTACAGCGGTAAAAATGGCGAAAAGAAGTGCTTCGAAAGCCAGAAAGAGTAAAAGCACCACTGTTGCAGGTGGACTAAACATAGAACACTCCTTCCATTCTTGTCTTACACACGTAGTAAATTGTTGTATACATAAAAGTAATGATTGCAACGACATTCCTGCTATATAGAACTGAAATATATTTTATAAAAACTAACTTATGTTCTACTTTTAGCTTACGTAAATAGCAATACGTACAGTAAAGAGTACAAAATACTTTTGATTATTCTCCCCAACACAATTGTTAACCCATGGACAATGGTGGTCCATTTTTCTAATGCATCTACAAATAAACAATTTATGTACTACTATTTATGCAGACCACAATTTGAGAATAATTGACAATTATGAATTGTATACTATTATGAATTTACCTTTGGCAAACTGAACAGTGATGCGCTCTATCTGGTTTAATAGAGCAACACTTTGGGCATTTAAAAATTAAGTCACCATCCCTGAACCCCATTTGCTCTATCATTTCTTTTGTAGCATTGCCCTTTGGTACTGCACCCTATACATGTAAATTATTGTTTTCTCTAATTATTATTATTGTTAATGAGAACTCGAGCATTTCTTTTACTTACCGGATCTGTAAACATTGTCCTTAGGTGAGAAGCAAATGCCAAGAATGTTAAGGATTGGAATATCGCAGTATTTAAACTAGAGTACACAGTGTTTATTGTAGGAATAAGAATAACTGCCATTACTACAAACTCTGCATAAATTATTAACAGCCATGTCAAAACTGCACATATGATTCCACATATGTCCTGGAATAAATAAATACATCAGAGTATAATTATAAAAAGCTAAAAAAAAATACAACATACCTTAATACACCATAATTTGCCACCATAGCATTTATTATGAACATCCCTTTCTCTTTGAAGCGAGATATAATCATAATCCATGATTTATACTTGTTCGTTAAATACTTAAACATTAATCCTATGAATACCAATAATGTTCACTAAAATGACCATGGTTCGTGGCTGAAATCAAGATTAACGCAAAAATCATTGGGATATCATAAAATTCTACGTTTGTTAGAAATTTTATAGAAGATATTAAATTAAATCAACGAAATTTTGCGTATAACCTAAACAAGTACGTACAGTGCCGTTCACAGAGCCACAGCGACCGAATAATACGTAACAACGTTCATTTTAATTTCCTTTATTTACTTTCAATTTGCGTACTATGCGTATGAAATAATGAAATTGATTTTTCCGTTGTCACTCCTCGTGTAATTAGCCCGGGCACGGATGCATCCATTAATAAACAATCATGTTGGTTACATACACGACATACTTTAAATATCCAATCGACAGTCCACTCATAACGGTTCAAATATAGCATAAAGTAAACGAACCGCAAACGGAACTTGTACACGTTATCACGTGTACATAGATTACGATAGTTCGGTTTCTAAACGTCACCAATAGTCACCATTGAACGCTATTACGAACGCACCTGCCATTCAAACAGGGCACATGATTTCGATGAAAGTATTAATTTAACAAAGTTAAGATCGCGAAGAAGTTGAAATTGAACATGAATGAACATAAATAATATTAGATAGCAGCAATTCTAAACGTCGCGTCGACCCGCTGTGTTCTTGCATGCGACCGCAAGTTTTGACAGTACGCGGTAAGGGTGGGGGCCACAGTACGCGGCCATATTGGCTACTTGTGACTTTTGGGAGGTAGCGAGCAAAAAATAACCCAACTTTTCTCGTTTCTACGCGAAAAAAAATGTTACCCTCGAGAATTTTTCATTAATTTAGCACGGTGGTCTTGTCAGCGCGAACATTACGGTGAAGGGAGTGATCGTTTGCACAAGGTCATCCTTTTTTACGAAAAATGGTATGTTAACCTTTGATTAATAGATTTCCCGTCATCGGATACTTCAAAATTGCTGGTTGTACGCCCCGACAATTGCTCGTCGCATTTCTCTTTTGTTTAACTCTGCTTTTTCCTTGTAGAGTTTCTTTGGGTTCGGCCAGTCGGCTGACATAGAGATTACTTTGGATGGTGCAGAAACCAGGAAGACTGCAGACATCAAATCCGAAGATGGCAAAAAAGAGCGCCACTTGTTATACTATGATGGGGAGACCGTATCAGGAAAGGTAAGAATCCTTTTCTAAATAGAGTACCACTGATATGAAACAATAAATGTAATTAAAGAATGTCACCTGTAACCTTCAATGGCTAATCAGAAACTTCGGATATATCACCATAACGTACACATTAGCATACTATTCTGCTTTAGTTATTCCATATCAATTATTGAAGGATTTATTTATATCTCTTTTTAGAAATTTTAGTTACATGCATAAATGTTTTATGTAACACAGTATTATGTATGAGTTGAACTGCTAGCGATTGATTACCTTTTGCTTACCTCTGAAACTTTAAAAATGAGAAAAAAGTCTTTGGAATTGTTGATTGTTAGCAGTGATATAGCGCTGTTGCTGTGCTGCTATGAAGAATAGTAATGTTTACTTGGCTTTGAATATCTTATGTACAAATATTATAATGAGTAATAAATTAATCAAGAAGACAATAACTATACTGTTTTCTCTAATGTTTTAAAAGAAATATATACATGTGCTTTCATCAATTTTATATTTAATCAACATAGATTTATATATACATATATGTTATAATGTAATATGTTTGAAGTAATTAATATTATCCTGTTCAAGTTATTAGCCAGAAACCATTTGATGTATATCACAGTTTCAACGCATTATTTACAGATTAATATTAGTCTCAGAAAAGCTGGTAAATTGGAGCACCAGGGTGTTAAAGTAGAATTTATTGGACAAATTGAATTATACTATGATAGAGGAAATCATTATGAATTCTCAAGTCTTGTTAAAGAGTTAGCTAGGGCAGGAGAATTAACGCATAACACTTTGTATACTTTTGAGTTTGCAAATGTAGAAAAACCATTTGAAAGCTACACAGGTTCTAATGTGCGGCTAAGATATTTTCTTAAAGTGACAATTGTTCGAAGACTTAGTGATATTGTTAAAGAACTTGAATTAGTTGTGCACACTCTTAGTTCCTATCCAGATATGAACAATCCTATTAAAATGGAAGTTGGAATCGAAGACAGTTTGCATATCGAATTCGAATATAACAAAAGCAAGTAAGTTAATTTGGTATAGGATATGTGTATATTATTATGTATTTGATAATGAGTTTTCATTTACCTTTTTTCAGATATCATTTAAAAGATGTCATTGTTGGAAAAATATATTTTCTCTTGGTTAGAATAAAAATTAAACACATGGAAATTGCCATAATAAAACGAGAGACTACTGGTTCTGGTACTGTATACTCAACCAATACAGTTATTTTTTTAATTAAAATAATTTCAATAATCATTGTTATAATTTTGATACTTTTATTAAACTTGATACATGTATTGGGAAAAGTATTTTTGTTTCTCGATATTCACGTATTCGCAACTTATTGTACTAAAGTAATAATTAGAATACATATTCGCAGGCCCACACGTATTCACGGAGAATGAAACCATAGCGAAATACGAAATAATGGATGGAGCACCAGTCCGTGGTGAATCTATTCCAATAAGAGTGTTCTTGGCAGGTTATGATTTAGCACCTACAATGCGTGACATTAATAAAAAATTCAGTGTTAGGTACTACCTTAATTTAGTCCTGATGGATGAAGAAGATCGTAGATATTTTAAGCAACAAGTACGTTCAGAAATATATTTATGTATTACTCTCATTTCCCACTATCATTTGAAGGTACACCTATAATTCAATTGTCTTTTTTTTTTTCAGGAAATAACGCTCTGGAGAAAGGGCGAAAAAAGTAGGAAATCTCAAACTGCTTCACCTCATATGCCATCACACTTAGTATCTGCTGAAACAGGATTTCCACAAGGAGCCGCTCCAGCTCCTATAGAAGGCATGACACGCGAAGAAGGAGATGGTGAAGGTGAAGTTAATGTCGAAAAAGAAGTTAATCTCGAAATTAACTGAATCTTGCATATAATGCAATTATTGAAGGCAATGGAAGTCTTACTAGTTCGAAAAATCAATAACAACATTGGAAAATATCACCTGGAACTAGTAGTAACGTTTCTCTTATACTACGAAGAGAAATTAAGTTTTAAGAACAGGGAGGAATTATAACACCTGCGAGTAAAGTTGTAAATATTTTGGATACCTATAAAAAATGCAGGTGAATAAATTGAATAAGTAGCCAATTATCGATCAAAATTTCAAATTACTGAGATCTGTAGGTAAATATACTATGTCGTCTGATGGGACAGATCTAAAATGATTTAAAACAAAAATGTAATATTATGGAAAACATAATGCAACAGCGCATGAGGTGAATATTCATAAATGGACAATTTAATAATCGAATATTAATCGGTGGTATATTCTCGAATGGCATCTGAATGTTACAGTGTTCTGAATATTTTATACAAACTTATTCTGTGTTATGCGAACGATGCCTTCAACCACTAGATTATTCTTGAAATTCGATCACTTGTATGACAACTTAATGTCATATAAGAATTTTATAAATCTGAGATGAATATACATATACTCAAAATGGCTGCCCTATTTTAATCCACTCAGCTAGTCTACATTTAATATGATAAAGGCACTAGTAATACATGTTTTGGTATCACACACTGTTAAAGTAATTTGTGAGAAAATGTGCTTTTTTTCTACAAGAATTTTCAGTATGTATATAGCATACAATAACGTAATAGTCGATAGTTTTATCCAAGGCTCTAGCATTATTGTATATACAAGTTATTAAATTGTATATGCTACTTAATTTTACATCATTTGGAAGAAAACTTTCAAAATTCGCGTTATAAATCATTCTAGAATATGTAAGCCTTAGTAGAATTGCTCAATTTTTGTATGCCTTTATTAATATATGAGTGGACTTATGATTGATTAAAACATGGGATAGCCTTACATGTATTTATAGATATATACATACATATTACAATATGTGTGTGGATATATATACATGCATATATATGATTTCTAATGATAACAGTACAGTAGTTACAGACTGGGTTATATACACACACACAAATATCAACATCTATTGTAATAATACTGAAAGCAGTAATGAACTAATAAAATGTGTTCTATCAAGGTAGTATTATGATTACTACCAAGATGGAGGTTATGTCGATATGAAAGAGAATATCGATCATTTTGTATGATTCTATGTTAACATGGGTTGACTGTAAAAATCTTGTTAAAAAAGTACGTAATAGTTAACCACGTGTATTTCGAGAATTTTGCTTTGTGTAAATTAAAGTTTTCATATTTCACACCTTTGTTATTTGTTGACAAGAAAGATATATGTGTAAAAGAGAGAGAAAAGCAAAACTATTTGTGAATTATTTGACATGTCAAATATTGTATATACATATACATATTGTCATACGATATGAAGCTAGTTGTATATTTTAATGCCCACATAATTATATTATATATTGTATACGGTGTGCCTTTGTGTGCACGTATATTGGAAAAGATTACTTTGTTTATGCATACACCCTTCCTACTGTTCTATGTAATTTTATACAGTACATTCAGTTTTTATTCTTATTACCCATTGATTGCATTTTATTTCAAAGATTATTATGTCCTCGATATATTAATATGAAAATTTTATAATGAAAAAAATCATCTATTTAATGACGATTTATAAAAAGCGGAATCGGTCATTAGAACAGATTCATCTGATAACGGTTAACTGTTAGTTTAAATTTCCTAGATCTTCAACTACTTTTTCAGCATGAATTTGTATATATAGATTCTTATTTCCTCATAAACATACAGGGTGTCCCAAAAGTCGGAGAGGAGCCGGAAATGGGGGGTAGCTGAGACGATTCTGAACAACAATTTCCTTTGCAAAAATGTCAGATGGGGCTTCGTTAAGGAGATATTAACCGAAAACCCCGACCAATCAGAGAATAGTTATTTAATGCAGAAATAATTATCAACCTTTTAGTAAGTAGCGTCATCTAGCAGCAATAGTGAGAACTATTTTCACTACAAACTTGGACATTTTACCACCGATGACGCCACTGCGACTAAATTACTTCTGATTACTAAAGTTCAGTGTAAGCCATTCAACTATATTAATAACTGTATACTTCAGTGAACATGAACTATTTATTTTAATTTGTCGCTATCTAGTTTTAATAAATTGACAAAGAAAATTGCTACTTACTGTAAGCGCCTTTTGAGCACTTGAGTTCCAGAATCGCTAGTTACGCTACTGTTCATGTAATTCGAAAAAGATAATTCTAAGATTTTTTATTATACGATTTCTTACAGCACTGTTCATATTAATTGCTGCTCTTTTGTTTGAGTAGTAAGAATATAATCTAGTTTATATAATAAATAAAATGGCAGTATTCAATTAAAAATGGCCTCTTTTTTAAGACTATTAATGAAAAGAAAATTACATTACTTTGAAAAAATATGAATTTTTTCACTAAAGAATTTTGACGTATCTGAATTAAAAAGAATTTTTTGAAAGTATCAATATTGATGCAGCTATAGGAAATTAATTACTTTCATCTATAAACGTAGGTGTAGACAAATTTCATAGAAAATTTACAAAAGGTTAATAAAATTTAATACTTTAATGTGTCGTAATTTCTTTTCATTTAAACTTCATTTATTTTGGCCAACTAAAATCCGAATGTTCTCGTTAGCGTGCACCGTAATGTGGAAATCAAACTTAAATAAAAATATGATTTGGTAAATCGGTATGTTGTAACCCGTTAGATAAAAACAGTTTATAAACCGTAATACGTATTTTGCAATGCTAAATATGTCAAATGCAGCGTTAACAAGTGTAATTAAACAATAATTCATATCCAAGCATGCTTATATATTTGCATGTGCGTTAACAGTGTTAACAGTCGTAAAGAAAGGCATATATGAATTGTATTACCACAATTTAGTCCGAATAGTATGCGCGTCTCTCGTCGCGCAGATCTGGCGTCCGGATAAACAATTAAGTATCTGGCTGTCGTATTAAATAGTTCATCGCCGGTAAATTTTCTTCTTTCGTCTCCAGCAGTTGGTTAATCGAAGATGGAAGTGCGGATGGAATTAATCTCAGAACTTCGTGAAAAATTTTTTAAAAAATTGGACGATGAAGGACCACCGGATCCTAGTGTGTATACTTTCTTTTCGTTTAATAAAATTTATATTTTCTTGTCAGCCGTATGTTCATAAAGCCATATGACTGAAATGACAGAAAGTAATTCTTGTTCGCCAAGATCAATGTCTTCTTAATTGTGCCATACAGACTGACAAATTAGAATAATTTCAAGGAATATTTATCAGATACTTTAAGTGCTACTTATATTTACGTATAAATTATTAAGTTACATCACATTTTTACATTATGGATGAAAATGCTTGCAATTCAAGTAATTTATTGATGGGATGTCATTTTAGGAGGTTTTCACCCTGCGGATATTGCCAAAATAATGGAGAATGACTGGTTAAGACGATTTTTAGAACATAACGAATGTAATATGATAGATTCCCTCAATATGTTATGGGAAACTTGCACGTGGAGAAGAAAATTTGAAGTACATGGTAAGCGTTTATAAATTGGAATGCATATTTTTTGAGTAATTTTCAATGGTATTGCATCAATGTTATATAATCGCAGAGATTACGGAAGAGACTATAAAAAGGGAATATTTAGAGGATGGAATATGTTTTATTCATGGTAAAGACAGAGAGGGTAAAGCATTGTTCATTATTAGATGTAAATTGCACACGAGAGGAAGTAAAGATTTTAATGAAATACGAAGAGTAATTGTGTATTGGTTTGAAAGATTAGAAAGGTAATGTAGTATAATTCATTTCAAGTTCAAACTCATATATTTATAGTCATCATAGTTAATCCTTTGCACTCTGCCATTTCAGACAAACCAATGGCGATCAAATTTCACTCTTCTTTGATATGGCAGACACTGGAATTATGAACATGGATATGGAATTAGTTAAGTACCTGATTTCTCTATGTAAAAATTATTATCCAAACTTTTTAAACTACATTATTATATTTGAACTGCCATGGCTATTGAATGCTACTTTCAAAATTATTAAATCATGGTTGCCACCAAAGGCACTTCCAAAAATGAAGTTTATTCACAGAAGCACCATCCACACATTTGTAGAGCCCAATGACATACTTACATGTTGGGGTGGCACCAATGATTATACCTTCAGATTTGTACCAGAGGCACAAAATAATATGGATGCTACAATGAATGGTAAACTTGATAATAAAAAGGTACATGATCATCTATAAACAAAATTTACTAATATTTATTGACAAACATTTTCGTGTAACTTTTTGGTTTTATTAAAATTTTAGGTACATTTTGCAGAAGGTTCCCCAATGACAGAACAGTCTCCTGATAATTTTGGAGATCAACCAAATGAAGATGAATGTAAGTAACATTACTTTAAAATAATTACTGGATTATATACTATAATTATTGCCTGTATAATACTATACAAAGATATACTGTTACTAATATATGATTCTTGATGTTTGATAGTGTTGTTTATCGATCCAAAGACAATTACATTTAATAAAAAAGAAACTGAACTTGTTGGCACGATTACACTCAGGAATATAAGAACAGAGAAGCCTCTGTCTTATAAGGTATTACACAATTTACAATAAGTGAACCAAATAATAAATACGTAATTATCGTACTTTGTAGATAAAAACAACATCGCCTGAAAAGTTCCGAGTACGACCAAGTTTGGGAGTTTTGTTACCTCAGGAACAGCGTACTGTTTCAGTCGTTTTGCAACCTGGATATAACGTACGCGGTCTTTTACACAACGATAGATTTCTAGTTATGTGCCTTCCATTGAAAGATGCAAATATGTCTCCTCAAGAATTAGCTACTCTTTGGAAGGTAATAATAATGCTTTCAACTTTTACAAAACATTGAATTTTC
This sequence comes from Hylaeus volcanicus, assembly GCF_026283585.1. Classification (NCBI taxonomy): domain Eukaryota; kingdom Metazoa; phylum Arthropoda; class Insecta; order Hymenoptera; family Colletidae; genus Hylaeus; species Hylaeus volcanicus. The sequence goes on from NC_071977.1 coordinate 26,358,837, forward strand.
AGAGATTAATTGTCAATTTATTTTCTGTAGTCTGAAACGCCTAGAGAACAGCACAGATTACGATGCTGCGACGGTGAGAGTGAAAATAATGAAACACAAAAATCACATTCCATATTGTCGTCTGGAATGTCGGATAACGGCAGGACAGTAGATACACTTTTTTATAAAGTAAGAATAGTTCAAGTATCATACGAATAATATCGATATGCATTGTATTAATAAATAAAATGACAAATTGCAGATATCACAGTTGAAAGAAAGTAACGCAAAACTACATAACGATATCGTTACTTTGAAATATTTAGTATTATTTTCTATAATAATGGGAATTTTATTGGCTGTAATGGTTGTTTATATTTTAAGGATCGATATTCAAAATTCTATGGATCAAGAAGCTTGTCACATTCCACGTGGTATATAGGTTTTTGACTAGAAATTAATTCTACATGACACACATATAATAGAAATTCCTATTTTGTCATATTTACGTTTACGAAGTAATTCAAGTATGTCCTTTTTTATTTTTTCTGTTCATACGGTTCATTATTTTTTCGATGTTTTGATTATATCATTACATTAAGTATGTTTAGTTCCATAACACACAAAGAATGAGTTACTGGTAATAAAGGGATTTTTTATGTAACATATATTTAATATAGCAAGGAGGAAGATGTATTATTATTGCTATAAATATATATAACTGAATAGAATTATTTTTATAACGTTTTATTTTTACACGTTTTTATTTTGTATAGGGTAAAAATGATCTTTTTCATAACTATAAATTGTATTGATAGGGAAATTAGTTAATTTAAATTGTTGCATTACTCGTGTAATATGCCTAGAGATAACTTTGTTGTTGAATGTATATTATGTAACGTATAATTTATTTATTTTTTATGATACTTTTTTGTAACAAGGAAACTTTTATATCATATACATATATTCATAATAAAGTTCACCATTATTAATACTAAATTGACATTAGAAGAAAACAATAAGACAATTGTACGTTATATTTCATAGTAGGAATGATTAATAGTTACATTTATATGCGAATATTTTATTAGTATTGACTTTATATACTATGTTAATAAAAAATATATTTAATATATTTATAGTTAATGGGAATCATGCATTATTCAACTGCATAATTTTCTCTGATTTTATTGTATTGCAAAATGTACAAATTTCTATAATGCTCAATTCCGTAAGCAAGCAAAATTATTTCTTATATTATATGTATGTAAGTCACATTTAAATACTTAATATTTACAAAATTATGCAGTAATTTGAATACCACACAGTAAAATTACAAGATTCTTAGGAAGTAATTATTGAATCCATTTCTGTCAACATATGTAAATTATATAATTTGCATAGTATAAACTTCAAATTATCATACATCTTTCATTGATATCATTAAGCTCGAAAGTTTTCAAAATTCCGACAAAAACAATTTTACATAAATACTTAACCGTATGGTCTTATTTAAATGTATAATTCTAACTGTCGATCGTAAACGATCAACGATTATCCACATCAGTTGGAATCAATAGTTACTTCGATTAAATTTTATCCAATACTGGTTATAAGAACATGTCTTTAACAAACGAGTGATGATTTCCCCCTCTCAAAAAAATTCTGCATTTTTTCCCCTTCTCCGAGCACTACTTTCCCGCTCTTTTCAGCGTGGCGTCATTTTTGTTATCTTATTCAGTGCACATCTGCTTGTACGTGAACGTAGCAAAATGGTAACCTCGTCGCGGTGGAAATACATTTAACAGTAGAAATATTGGCATACCGAGATCGATCCAGGTGCCACGTATTTAAAGAAACATTTTTGTATTAAAAAACCGTAAACGTTAACGCATCCTCGAAGGAAAACTCTCGATCCAAGTTAGCGAGATAACGGAAGTTTTTAACGCCCGGAAGTATCTAAAACGACGGTTGTCCGGTGTAAACACGACGAGTGTGACGCGTACCATTGCGCAGCTATCGATGCGCAGCATTTGAACGTTCGCAGTTCGATCGGCCATATTGCTCTCCGGGTCTTACACAACGCCCTCACACGAACGATCGTGAGTTTACGGAGGTAAGCGATAATAATTTCGAGGTTTCTTGCTGCAACCGAGGCCTGGCGAAGCGTAGAAATACATTTCCGTGGGAAGAGAGACGATTTTCGGTGAAACTGAAGGGAACCTGTGACCACTAGCCGCGAGAAGAACGCGAAAGATCGGTGAGTTGTACGGAGCACGTAGCAGAACGGCCAGTATTCCCTTCCGTCGCGTCCTCCATATTGATGACAGCGCCGACGGTGATAATTTTCTGAAATTTTTGTCGTTAATGCCCCCTGTGTCCTGAAATCGAAAGCACCCGGCGTTGTCTTAAAAGCTTTCCGACAGAATGCGCAACTTCGGAGGCCCCGTTGTTCGACAAGGGTCCACGATTACGGAAACTTTGTTGGGCCGACTACGTATCTCCACGCGTTCCTTCGTCCATCGCGTCGCGATCACATTTTGCCTCATGGCGTTATCCTCGTTCGCATTACCCGCTGCGCGTGTTACATGGCGTACCGCGGCAGCGTGTGTCGCTCCTGTCAATCCCGTTCGACTTAACTACAGGGATACGCCGATATGCTGAATTTCGGTGATCGCCAACATTGTGGTCAGACTCGCCAATTTTCCTGCTCGCTCCCTCGTGAATGCGCCCGTCCGCTCTTTCGTACCGTCAAATTCTTCGCCCAGATATTGATTTCCCTCCGTAATACCCACGCAATCACGATGTCTCGTGCATTACCCTCCTCCACTCTGGCGGAACTCGCGTTCATTCGTATTCCCACATGTGTTTTGTACGTTCTGGATCGCAACAACACTTATATTTATGCATTATTTAGCTAAACAAGCATAATTTATACCTTGAAAGCCTCTCCGAATTTCCTTTTGGGACTGTTCAAACCTCTACTGTTTTCTATCGTATCGTATGTTTCCTGAACTGGTAGAGATAAAATGTTCTAATGAAAAGCATTTGTATGTTTTGCATTTCGTGTTTGTATAAAATGAGTAAAAAGAAAATGCATATATATATGTTTATGCCCATGTCTGTATGTTTTGAATTGTATTGTTACGTTACACTTGGGCATTCATAGTTAAGCAAGTACAGCTTAAGCAGTTTTACCTCCAATTTTACCTACGGCAGAGAATGAATTTCAATTTTAACCCATTTCACTTCTTAGATGTAGTATCAATAATTTATATCATTTTTTCTGTTAAACCTTTTGTCTTCCTCCTTTAATTCTCACGTGATTATGTCTGATTTATTACCACTTCTTCTGTGGTAATCCATTGCAACTAATGTTACTTGTATGTAATATGCTTGTATACTCTGAATTGCGAAACCATTGATGTTTACACATTCCTATCTAAACAAACATAGTTTAAGTCTTGAAGTACAAGGATCTGATAGGTTGTTTGAAACTCTATCTTTTTCAAAGCTTTTTAAAGGCATTATTTGGATAATAGTTAATTCCTTACAGGAGACTTTTCATTTATACTAAATAAGTAAAAGATGCAGAAGAGAAATTCCTTTTACAATTTTATAAATTGGTATGTTATAAATAATATTTCATTTTAATACTAACAATACTTCATACATAGAAGACTAGAACATTTAATGAAAACATTAAACTATGCTTGATTAACTATTATTTATTGGATTAATTTCTATAATGATAAGCAATATGTACTATGGACTTATGCAACCAGTTTAATATACAGTACATTATATATAAAAGTAGTATATAGATTTAACATTTTATTTGTATTGTACAATGAAGGGTGTTATCAATATTGTTTTAGACTATTGAGAGAAAGTACATTTAAATTGATGAATTAATGATCCGATCATGACGAGCAACGTAGCAACAATTAAGTTAGAAGAGGGGCAAGAATCTGTGACAGAGATACAAACATACTTGGAGACATTTAACAAAGAGATAGAGGGAGGTCAGGGAGAGCAACTGCAACATGTGCAATGTTAGTAATTTACAATGTATTAATGAGTTTCCTTGCATGTGCATAACAAAACATGTAAGCATTATTATTATTATACCACATTGCAGTGCAACAAGTGGAAGGATTGTCAGGTGGAGAAGAAGGTGGAACTTATTTTGTTGACCAATCTGGTCAATATTACTATCAAGCCAATAGCGATGAAACCCCTGTAATGACACAAGTGCAAATTCAAGAAGTAGAAGAAACTGATGCACAAAATGAAGGAGAGACATCTCAAGAAGAACAATATCATGAAATTGAAGAACTTGAAAATGTTGAAGGCGACGAAGATGTAAGAGAAAACGATTGGTTAAGTATTAGTTAAATATATGCTATTATTACAAAAATGGATTGATTCGCAGGGACAAGTTGCTAATAATGGAAACAATCAAGTTGTAATCAACTCTGGAGATGCATATCAAACTGTCACGATTGTACCATCCGATACAAATCCCGGCGAAGTTAGTTACGTGTTAATTGTTCAACAACCTGATTCGGAAGACAAAGAAAGCAGACCCGCGGAAAGGGAAGGAACAGAGGGTGAAGAAGGAGAAGGTGAACAGGACCTTACCGTTTACGATTTCGAAGACAACGAAGATAATGAAGCACCAGTGGAATCGGAGGCGGAAGATGATAAAACCAAAATTATTAAATTTCTACCAAAAAAATCCCAAACGGTTACTCAAGCTCACATGTGTAATTACTGTAATTACACCAGTCCGAAACGGTAAATTTATATAGCGTCTTATTATTTTTGTTTCCTGTTATTTGTTTGCTTAGCATAATATAGCTGAAGTAATATATTACCATTGCAAAAAAAAAAAATTTTAACCTGTATAACCCAGGTATCTGTTATCGCGGCATATGAAATCACATTCTGAAGAAAGACCACACAAATGCAGTGTCTGCGAAAGAGGATTTAAAACATTAGCTTCGCTTCAAAACCATGTTAATACACACACTGGGACCAAACCTCATCATTGTAAATTTTGTGACAGCGCGTTCACAACTTCTGGTGAGTAAAAATTATTTTTAAATCAACGGTTCTCGAACTTCACTTTCCCGTGGACTTCTCCGATAAAGGAAATTTTTGCATTGCTTTGCAGGTGAACTTGTTAGACATGTGCGATATAGGCACACTCATGAAAAACCGCATAAATGTCATGAATGTGATTATGCATCGGTTGAATTGTCTAAACTGAAGCGTCATATTAGATGTCATACAGGGGAGCGTCCGTATCAGGTACATCATATAATTACTTACGCTACTCGATACTTATACTTTTACTTACTACTCTCGACAATCATTCATTACACATAATCTGTAATGTCATTCGTATACATAGTATACAATGTATTTTCTCTGCATTGCAGTGTCCTCATTGTACATATGCAAGTCCTGATACATTTAAGCTAAAACGACATTTACGAATTCATACTGGAGAAAAACCGTATGAATGCGATTTCTGTCAGGCAAGGTTCACTCAGTCTAACAGTTTGAAAGCTCATAAACTGATACACAACGGTATGTCACTTTTTATGTTTATTTATAAGAGCTTTAATAATTAGAATGTTACTTATGATGTCGTATGTAACAGTTGGCGATAAACCAGTATTTCAATGCGAATTGTGTCCAACAACTTGCGGAAGAAAGACGGATCTCAGAATTCACGTACAAAAATTGCATACCTCCGACAAACCCTTGAAATGTAAACGCTGTGGAAAAACATTCCCAGACAGGTAAGTACGCGAGAAAAGTTGTGCGGTATAAATTACCAAATAGTATTTTATTTATAAACATAAAACACTATTTTTTTTGCATCGCAGATATAGCTATAAATTGCACAGTAAAACCCATGAGGGAGAAAAATGCTACAAGTGCGATTTATGCCCGTACGCATCAATATCGGCACGACATCTTGAAAGCCATATGTTAATTCACACAGATCAGAAACCTTATCAATGCGATCATTGCTTTCAGTCATTTAGACAAAAACAACTTCTCAAACGGCATTGTAATCTTTACCATAATCCCTCTTATGTTCCTCCTCCACCACAAGAGAAGACGCATCAATGTCCCGAATGTGAACGTCCGTTTAGGTATACAATTTTTTAAATTCACAATCCTACATAAAAGAAAGAACAAAGTTACTTAACAAATTCATTATTTAGACATAAAGGAAACCTCATTCGACATATGGCTGTTCACGATCCAGAATCATCCCTCCAAGAAAAGCAACAGGCGTTGAAGATGGGTAGACAGAAGAAAATCCAAATCATAGATGGACAGAGAGTCGAAGTTATGACAGGTTAGACCTCGTTACTTGAAAATGTTGAATTTATTTAATTCGCTTATATGTGTACAATTCTTAACTACTCGAGTTCATCATTTCCGACGTGGTATCTAATATTCGATGAATGATGTAGATTATCGACACACATATGGTGAATGACTTGTAATCACAGGGACACTTACGATGTGATCTGTATACAGGTCATTGACTAATATCCGCGTGTTATGTTATGAAAACAGGTGATTTAGCTTCTAAACTTAAAGGTTACGAAGAAGAAGAAGAAGAAGACGAAGATGACATGATGGCAGTCGAAGGAAGTGACGGTCAACAATACGTCGTATTAGAAGTTATTCAACTAGCCGATAACCAAGGAACTGATCAGGTATGCAATTGTACACCGCGTTAAATACTTGCGTACAATATTTATGTATAAATGTCTCACGATCTTGTTCTTTCGTGCAGATGGCTGTCGTAGCGAGCGAAGACGGAGACTTGGTAATGCAAGACCCGTTAAGTCAAGAAAGTGGCATTGTAACCGGTACAGGGGAAGAAGGTGATGAAGCGGAAGAAGAGGAAGACGTAGAAATTGACGAACTGAAACTGGAATCAGCGGCTGCTAAATCTGCCTCTCAAAACACGCAAAGCGATCCGAAGTTACAGAAAGAAATGGAAACCTGCTTTGGTTTTGACGAGGTAAATTATTTTGATCTTTAAATATTAATTTCTTAATCTTTTGATACATTTGTTATTATCTTTTGAAAATACGGTTCCTTATTTGGTATGTTTATTGCAATATTACAGGAGGAAGATGAAGAGGAAGAGGCCAACAGCAATATAAATATTTTGCAGACAATATCGTAATAAGAACGAATGCGAAAGAACACCTACTTACGTAATAGTCAAATGTTTTATCTTTATCACAGTGTCAGTGTACATACTGTGTGAGTGCAGTGTACTACTATGATATTTAAAAACTGTATGGCTCCAATGGAGCTATCTTCCCGGGGGCTAGAATGGTCCACATACATGGTACAAGAACATTTTTTGCCACTAGTGCATTAGATGTACGTAATAATTTATGAAGAAACAGTAGTTTTGTGGTTTAGTGAAATATCAAGCGAATGTACAATTATAATAATGTAAAATATTGTTTTACCTTATTATCAGTGAAAAATACTATCTTCTTTGAAAAAGCAACGTAAACCGACAAATGCACGTTAACAATGAGACATAACTATATTAGTAATATAGGTTGGCATAATATTTTTAAACAAGTTATTTAAAAACTTAATATAAAAGCACAGCGCGTACTAAGATGTCTAAACCAACTGGATGTCGGTCATTCTTGGAATGTGGATAACAAAGATGAAGTTACAAAATGAAGTGAGGCTGCAGTGTAAATAAATGCTTATTATAATACCTCATTTTAGAGACAAAACCGTGTTCGATGAGTGATTAGAAGGAAGAAAAGAACGCTGAATCGATCGAATTTTACGGTGTATAGCGTGACTAACACAGTATATACATAAGTATGTATATAAGAGTCAGTAGTAACGGGAAAATTATTAAAGTTTTTTCGTTCAACTGAAAGATGTTACATTCGTGATTGTATATACGTATTTCATAATAATAATAGTAATAAATTGTCATTTTACAAATAAGTACCTACAAATGCTATTAATAATTATGATTATACGAAACCGAACTTTTTGTTCACAGATAGATGTATGAATGGCAGAAAATAACTTTATGCTGAGTGTAATGTTAAGGTCACCGGTGTGTTTGTAATGCTTATTTCTTTTCCATACCATTTCTTTGAACAAATGTTGGCACTGAAACACAGGACTTGTAGAATATTCTGCTTTTACAGATTATATTTGTAATAAATTAAATATAATTCCAGTGAATCTGAAATATTTCACGTTGATTCAATCTGTAACAGTTTACTATGTAATACACGGTTGTGCGACATCCAGATATTGCAATTTTATCATCCGTACGAATTACACGATTTTTCAATTATGCAATTGTGTTATTAGCGTGAACGTAATCTTACACACAGTTTTTCGTACATTGTTGGTTGTAAGTTATGCTATGTAACTCGGAATATGTATTGTAAAAATACTGTAAAATTTTTTACACTCCATCTGTAAAATTGTAATTGAATGATTGATAATCATTGCGTGCGCTTCGAGGCGAGGCACTTTCATACATTATCCCAAAGAAAAATGGTGTAGCGTTTTCTCTATAATAAATGTTATGTCATCGACATTGTTTATGTTCTTTATTATTTTTTTTTAAAACAAAAAGAGGACATTGGGAATCGATCATCGTCTATTTGCCTTTCAGTTCCGTAAATAATCCATGACGCCCGATGCGTTTGCTTCCACCTTTAGCGTTATTAGGAAGAGCCGCACCCAACTGCACCCCTTAAGGCCGTTAACCCCATACATATTTACGTATCATCGTCTCGTTTATCAGGGAGCATTTATAGAACACGCGATAGTTCATTGAAGGTAGATTTATTCATGTTTATAGTTACAGCAAGTATGATCGTTGATAAATGAAAGGAAGGACAACGATGTATAGTAAAACTGACTATCAATATTTACATCACACTTATCACGCTGAAGTTTCTATTTCATTAGAAAGCTTTGGCTTTTAACAAAATAAGATAATGAAGTGATTAACAAGAATGATGTTACAATTTTTGGATCATAATAAAAGAGTATACAAATTATTTCGGAAATAAAATATGAGTTAGAAGAGCCACTGGCTGAGGCACAATTGTTAATGTGCCCTATGTGTACTAAGAATGCAATAAAATAAAAATATGCCAAGAATATAATTTTTGTTCTAAATTTTCAATTAGAATCTTCATTAAAATTAAATAAAATCATAAGTGACAGTACGTATATATCTACTGAAAGATACGAGTATGTAGTTTTACTACTTCGAAAAGGCTACAGTTGGCAACCCTTCAGGAGAAGTTAGATAAACGAGGTTAGAAGTGTAGAGTTGCATGGACGCTACTTTAATTAAATTCATTAATTTAAGTATAATTATATAGTTTCGAATGAAACTATTTGAGTGTATTAATTTAATAATGTCTTGGTGGCAAATTTTTGAGAAAGAACGAACGATTTATAATTGAAGACAGCGACAATTCCTTCGTTTCACTTACCTAGTGGTTCACGCCTTCCATTTGTATTCCTGGTGTGCCCGTAGGATGTAATAATAATCTCTCTTTCAAAGGAATGTCGATTGAAAGCGGATGTAACAATATGCGTATAATTTCGTGCGTGCAAACGATTTGCCCGACGTCGGCGAACTTTGATGATCGCTAGTGTAAACGTTGGCTAATACTAATAGGCTCTCGCGCGCCGTAACAATTTCTTTGGCAACTATACCGTACTTCGAAGAAATACACGGTCCAACATTACCGAGCGCCAAACGTTATTTCCCTTACTGACACGAGACATCGATCTTCAACGATTGTGTATCTCATATAGACCATAACCTATAATTAAATATTACTGAACCGCATTATCCTTGTTACGTCCTATCGAATAAATCACTACGGCGATGTAATTACACTTTGTTGATAGACTGGAATGGTACATAAATATTAATGTATATGGTGCATTGTCTAGTTCAGCGTTTCTCATACGAGTACGCGAGGTCTGAGAAAAAAAAATAGAATTGTACTCTAACCTAGAGTACTAAGAAATTCATGTTTGATGATTTGATGGTAAAGATTCCTACTGATGGTAATTATTACTTAAAAAAACAACTGAAGACGATTTTCACCTGAAGATGGCCATACCGACAGATTCGAAAACAAGGTTTTTTAATGGAGTCAAAATACTGAAATGTATATAATTAAAAAAAAAACAGTTACAAATTTTATTACACTATAAGCATTAAATGCTATTGCAGGGTATTTATCAAAAATTGTTCTTTATCAAGGGGAATAGGGGAAAGTGGCGTCTGACAATGAGAACCTCTGATCTAGTTTAGCGTGAAGTGTGATATGATGCTAGTGTCGTGTCGCAGAGTCCTGCTAAGTGTTAATTACCGACGGTGAATTTCATTAATGAAGACATAATTAGGATCCACTATTTTTAATTGAGAATGGGGAAAGTGTTTCGATAAGATAAGCTCGTGGTTGAAACGATATACGGTGACTGGATTTCCACCAAAAGATAATCTCGACATGACAGCGTTTACGTACTACTGTCGACAAACGAAACGGACATGGGGACAAATAGACGTGGCACAGGATACAGGCCCACGCGAATGCACTCTCTTCGCCTCCCACGGTCATTCTTTTACGCGACAGCGTATCGGTGGTTTCTACGTAGGAGAAGAGGTTACGAACCACCTGAAAATCCATGTCAGTGAGAACCCTTTTCGGTTCGGTGCCCGGGTAATCGTGTGTCGAACCTCTTTCGGTTAACCTAACTAGCAACCAGCAATCGGTGTTGGACAAATTCTGAACGAAGAATCAAATGTACAGATTTGTTTGTAAAAATAAAAATAAATGAGTTCTTGAGATGGATACTGTGATGCAACGAATCTTCTTTCCTGATCTGAATCCTGAAATCACCTGCGTTTTTGTAATGGGCCATAAATGCATAAAATCTAAAGTAAAGTCTGAGAATAGTGTTTGAGATTCCTTAGGAGCTGGTGGAATCATGCATTCTCAAACAAATAGAAATTAGAAAATTTGATTATGTTCCTAGGGCATTTTATTTGATTCAGAATTGATAACATTGGATGTGACTTGAACATGGTAATGGAGCTCTAAGCTTCCCAAGCATAGGAGAAAGTTCTTTTGAATATCTACTCTATATCTCTGGTAAAATGTGGACCTGGTTTGGAAAGTACCAATACAGGTAGTGGAACCTATTTATTTTATTTTTCATATTCCTGTTTACAGTCTTCCTTGCATTTGTTATGAAATAATTTTTAATAATTTTTTTCTTAGGAAATATTGTATAAAATTGAATGAATGTTTTTTCCCCTTAAAGGTATGGTTAAGGAAAGTAAATAAAAAATTTTTTGTTGGTAAAAAATATTTCGTCATTTATTTACAAAATAATATGCATGTGTGCAAAAAAACAAAGTTATCCGCTGACGCAGGTGATTTTGGCTCTCCTGGTATCTGAAACAGAAAATCAAAAAAGTTTATTAAACTATGTCATCACACCTATGGTCGGAACCTCCAAGTAGTTGATATTTTGATTTTTACTTACAATTGCACCTGATTTACGGTACAAAAAAAGTGTTTTTTTTTCTCTCTTTCACGAGAAACGCTGCCATTTTGTTTATTTTCGATGAAATAAATAAGTGGAGGTTCCGACCATAGGTGTGACGACATAGTTTAATAAACTTTTTCGATTTTCTGTTTCAGATTACCAGGAGAGCAAAAATCACCTGCGCCAGCGGATAACTTTTGTTTTGCACACATGCATATTATTTTGTAAATAAATGACGAAATATTTTTTACCAACAAAAAATTTTTTATTTACTTTCCTTAATCATACCTTTAAGGGGAAAAAACATTCATTCAATTTTATGCAATAGTTCCTGAGAAAAAAATTATTGAAAATACGGTTTTTTTTTGTGCGTTCACAGAGAAACGCCCCCTTAATTTGAATTTCCGTTAGGCATTCGAACGCTCGAAATTGAAAAGTATTGATACCACTTGCGTCACCCTTGATCCCATCACTGAACATAAGATAAACCAGTGTATCGGTGGGCCCATGTCGCGTATAATGCGGTTGCCTTCTCTTTATGTTTGCTCGCGTGCCGCAATAAAACGCGCGTGCATATATTATACAGTTTCCTTTTCACGAGGACCACCTAGACGGCCCATGAACGTAGACAACGATGACCTAACCGTGTTCGTTTCTGTGGGCAACCGTGTAATCTTACACTCCTATACACATGAATCAAACGATATCGCGCAATGAACAAACAAAATGACGGTAGATTGAGTAATACAGGTTTTGCTATTACTATTAGTTTGAAATCTACTCTCTGGAGCTCCTTGGCGATGCTAACCAGTTTGTTCCCTGTGTGAACGTGATAGGTATAGGCAATAGGAATTTTAGAATGATTTTGTACACGAACTTAAATTAAGCGAGAAGTGAGGCAACGCCACGAGCAAACAGAGGTTAGGCGTTGTTTCTTTGCAATCGTACAAATGCAATTTAATCCGGTATTGTCGACTGCCACGGGTACGCGACCCTTTCATAAATTTAACTTAACCCCTTGGCTACCAGAAGTCAAATATCTTGATCGACGTCATCAGTCTCTGCCACCATCGTCGACGTGTCTTTGTCTGTCTCTTCTTATTGGTTAGAAACATGTCTGACATCGGCTACCCTCGAGTGTCAGCATTTTTATTGCCAATGAACGTGCATGAAATTGAATTTTACGATGAACGAGACCCCGGGAAAGTAAATTACGACCTGTCGATCTTCTCCGTCCTGCGAAAGATTCCTAACCCCCCAAAAAATGACTTGTAATTTATCTTGCTCGATAAATATAAAATTCGAATGGTGTATTTCAGGAATAATAAACACCACTCAATGGAGGCGATTCAAATTGTTTGAAATTAATTTGAAACGGTTACTCTGTTGATATTTAATTGGAAAAACGATAGTTACGAAGAGTACGAAACTTATGGTGTTTCAAATATTTAAAATCATTTTTTTTAATGTATTTTTTAGTTACGCTATTACCAGTTTCGGTCGATAATTTCAAATTCCTGTACTTTTTTATCCACTAATCGCAACCCTGGTTAGCGAACTAGTCGGTAGATGGCAATCACAATCTCTGTCGATAATTCCAAAATTCTTGTGATTTTTTTATCCACTAATCCCACCCAGGTTAGTGAACTAGTCGGTAGATGGCAATATTCCTCATATATGAGGTCCATTTAAAATCGTGTTTAAACTTATTATGTTTAAGATAATTATGAAGAATGTAATGAATGAACAAACGAAAAACTATATAAGCGAGTGTTCTTTAATGGTGGTAACAAATAATAATTTTGACTTGATGAGAAAAATCTCAACAAATGATTTTATTGTTCTTGAATTACATCAATTAATATTACGAACTTAAATAAAATGAATTGAATACAGAGCAATGAAAAATGGTTTAGTCCTGTAACCGAATGACTTCAACGTAATTGTTTATAAAGAAAAAAACTGCGTTTAATGTGCGCATCATTTAATTACACCGTAGGGTGGAATCACACGCGATGCCTTCTGTCACGCGAATGCGTTTTCGTTTGTTCATTCATTACATTCTTCATAATTATCTTAAACATAATAAGTTTAAACACGATTTTAAATGGACCTCATAAATGAGGAATATTGCCATCTACCGACTAGTACTCGACAGATCTTGGAAATCTTATTAGCGCTTGTGGCGAACATTTAATCGTTCCAATATCCTTAAATATATATGCTCCCTCCTAATATGATTAGATTATACTCAGGTCGAAGATATGGTTCGCCATTGATCGACGTCACGCGATGCTCACATCTATACTTTAATTAAAAAAGGCTTTGGATTATACCGAAAGGAGCAGAAAGTTTTATCAGTAGATTACGCATTTTATGGATTTACCGTCTTAACGATTATAATAGATACATACTAAACGTAAGGGAAAGATAAGTGCACTTATGCAAAAGGAAATAACAATTTCATTACATTAATTGTAAAATATATTCAACGTAGATTATGTATATTTTTTGTATGTTTTCCATATTACTGTACGTCACAAATGCATAAACTTGGTGGCGAATATTAAAAAAATTAGATTAGATTTTGGAGTGGAATGTTTCGTTGATATTGAAACTCCAAAATGTTCAATTCAAACATTTTATATTCGAAAAATTCGTTTAAATATGAGCAATTATCTTCTTCGAGATCTGATTATTAAAATATACGAAGTCATATCGATTTATTTCCTCGAATCAATCTGCCGAAGGAAGGACGTTGACCCGTTTACCTCGAGAATCGATGATCGTCATCGATACCTGAAAAAAAACCATAGTTCTCGAGCAGCTCATCAAGGTTCGTCAGGTATGGCACATTAAAGAAGTGCGTTTCCACTTATAGTTTTCTCCTCGTCAGAGAAAGAACGGAAGCGGATAACGAGTGAAAATGATTTCACCGAATTCCACCGTCTGTATCTCTCGATCATACGCTGCCCCACATCTCCTGGAACTATATCGGAGCGAGTACTTTAATTCTAATTGCACAGGATGTTGTTAGACCGTTTGCGACGGTTGGTCGCGCGAAATGACTTCATTCGCGTACCGTGACCACGGTTAAACGCGACGCTTGTAATGCATACGATTAAGGGTAAAATCGATTCCCGTAAAAGTATATCACGGGTGATCACGTTACTTTGTCTCCACCGCGCGTTCGTTCAATTATTGCAAAATCTACGCCCATTCGCGGACACGCACGATACACATATGACGGACGCGCGAACCGAGAAATAGGTGAAACGCTTTTTGCGTTTTCTTGGTGATACACTTAATATACTCGAGGTAATACTCGTGGTATTTTAAAAGAGTGGAATTTTGTTGTTGTTTTCTGAAAGCACGTGCAATCGAGCATGGTTAAAATTTTATTTCACAGTTTGCAGGAGAGTTATAGAGTTGTAAAGGAGAGGATGGAATGGTGGAGAGACCTTTGTCTACCTCTGGCCCTCGAAGCATGCGTGCTTATCAGCTTGTCGTGCTATAGAAGGGTTAGGTCTGGCTTTAAACTTTAAACCTTCTGAGTATGGCTTGCTGTCGAAGGCACTTTAAAAAACACGAAATTGTATAGACTTCTCGAGGCATCGTTGTTTTCGTAGAATTTAATAAAAGAATTTTTCTTCTCACACAGTCCACAAAAAAGTTCTATTAGCTTCATCGTGGTTCTAGCGATGCATTCCTAGAACGATGAAATAGAATTCTAGAGGCATGATTGTGCCCCTCAGATATGTATAATAACTCCAAGGAGTACGATGGAGGTCCAAAAACTCTATAACAGTTTTATAATAGACTTCTCCATACATGTTTGTGCTCCCAGAGTTCAATAAGAAAATCTTCCTTCTCGCGCAGATTCACAAAAAGATTCTATTTTCTTTATAGTGATCCTAAAGATCCGTAACAACATTCTGACGGCACAATTCTCAAGCTGGAGTCTTACAACAGAATTCCAGAGTCACGAATGTATTCTCTCAACTCCTTAAAGGAATTCTGGAAGCACGGTCGCGTCTCAGTGAAGATGCTCCTCGAAACCATCGGTTGAGAAATGATTGCGAGCGTAGTTAGGCGACGCTCTGGCCGTTGTTGAATGGGAACCATATTGCTGCCTGGGAAGTTGATTCGCGGCAAACGGTCTGCGGTCTGAATGAGACGAAGACGTGGACGGATGAAGACTATTGCGAATGCTGAAGTTTCGTTGCACAATGTACTCGGGGACAGAGTTTACAGTCTTTCATAACGATCGTCGCGTTCTGCGCGAGCAGCTTTTCTCTGTCTTGCGAACGCCACGCTATAATAACACGCGTATGCGGGACAGTGATCGATATTTAGCCTGGGACAAAGACGATGACGCGGATCCAAGGCCCTGTCATCGGCGCGGCTGTCATTACGTAACGCGAATTACGCAAGGCTGACACGCTGGATCGCGTCAGCTGCTGGCAACACGCATTTCCTGGGGTGGTATTATATTTGGGAACAATGCACTTCCATTAAGTTCATCAAATTCATTCACCTGGGCGAGGAGAGCGACCAGCCTGCGATTGACGTGGAAATCAGACTTGCGTGAAAATTGTTTGAAATAGGATAGTTGCGTGGATAGGATAGCTTCGAATAACGCGCCGCAATTGCGTTGCGGAGTTTATAAACATACGATAAAGCGAATTGTTCTTATTTTATGCTTTGATTCATTGTTTTAGAGTTATTTTTTGCTAACAAATATTATATAGTAATAAATTTACAAATATCATCATAATTCTCAAATAGTAAACATATTTTTCTTTATATAATATACAAATACATATTATTTTGAAGTATCAACAAAAATGCTTTAAATTAATCTAGAAAAAAAGAAATGAAATCAAAACACATGTCAATGTTTGAGAATTACGATGACGTATCTATCATAATTCTGTAATAATTAATTTCAAGGGATAAGTTCATTATTAAAAAAAAAAAGGTATATAAACATGTGTCACGTGTACAATGTATAATGTGCACGTAATAATTTGTTTAGAATTTCAAAATTCTAGACTCGTTAAAAAAGAATCGATTTGGTTTCAGTGCTTTCTTCCTTCTGCATTGGAAATGTAATGCAAGAGGATCTTCCAGGGCTAGGCTCCTTGCTATTCGGAGAAATATCCGCATATTTTACTACGCTCCTCGTGTCGATGAGCGTGGTAGTTGCGCCTATTGTCTAACTTCGATTATGGAGAGGCTCACATCCGCTCTGCGTTAATTTAGTCTTTGTGTTCCTCAGCTTCGATGTGCCGCGAACCTATAATTAGAGTCGGAGAAAACTTGTCGACGCTTGTTTTCCTTATCGACATCTATTAACATTTGCAAGTCGAGAAAAACCATCCAGCTACAGTACAGAGCAATACAAAGTGCATTTCGTATCAATAGTTACATATCCTTCGATATATTCTTTATTTATTCACAAAATTTGCAACAAGAATAGAATGGTGTCCGTTCACCGAGCATTAGATTCCTATGGAAAATACATAGATGAAGATACAATCTTTACTGTTAATTTAAAAATTGCTCTTGTCGAGGCCATCCTAGGAAGGACTTTTTATTTCCATGCAAAGATCGGTAGAAAACGCGACTTTGAGCGCTCGGTTCAATTTATTCCACGTTTAGAAGATCGTAGAAGAAGCGCATTAGCTTTGCAAATGCATAAGACACGTTCCCAGTTTTTCAAGCAGTAGCACTTTTTCTGCTCCGTCATTGACCCCTCGAAGCCTCATTATTTCCGATGTTTAATGAAAAGACGTAGTGAATACCTATCCTTTTCATCTTCTGTCATTCTATGTTTTATTAACAAGCCCATTTGAAAGCTCTTTCTCTCGTTTCACAATACCCTTTTCTCGTTATAGACAAGCCTTTAACTGTAAATGGGAGCGCCCAAGTCCGCGTAACCGAAAGACTTAGGGCCCCGTTTCCACGCGAAATCACCCTCGCAACTTCCCAACGCGGCATATGCCATTGGAATGTCGCGATAACACGTTTACAGTTTCCGCGATGACAAATGCGACGTCATTCGACGCGGCTGGATTAAAAGTCGTGACTGTACGTCACGTGAAAACGGAGCTTAACCGCGCCGTAACACGCAGAAAAGTGGATGACTCCGCGAGGAACGCGCGAGTTTCGAGGCCCCTCGACGAGTCACTTTTTGCTTATCGCCGTCCATTTCACGGAGGCGACGACGATGCGGCGTTCGCTTTCTTTCTTCGACAGAGAATCGTCGATATTTCGCCGACGAGGCACTTAAACCTCGAGTCCAGACCGGGAGGAGGTTTCTGTCGTTTCATTTTTTACAGCTTCGAGTCGAAGCAACATTTACGGCGCGACCGTTTTTGTCGGTCCATGATACAGCGTACGCTTTGCCCGTGCGTTCGGGGGCGGGGCAGCCATGGTCATTTAGGCGGAGGTATCGCGTTTCAAAGAATGAGAAATCTTGGAAAAGTGGATTACTGAGGGGGCGGATTTTAATTTCTTTGGTGTTTGATTTTCTTCTCGCAAACGCAAGGAAGAGGATCAAAAAAACTATTCTTGTGGAGGAAAGGCTACGTAGGTCTTGTGTACAAGAATATATAATTATATTGAGTTGTTTCAAAAGTTTCTGTCGTTTAATTAAGAAGTAATACATACGCAATATTTTGCTCTGTTACTGTTACAACATCAATGTCTGAAAGATAAGGTTGTTTATTTATAAATAATAAGCACTGTCACACAAAACAACTGAGTGCAAAAGAAACGTTTGGGATAACCCAATAGTATAAGAATGGATTACAAACGTATATTCTTAAACATTATATAATAACCATAATTATTATATTGCATATTATTTACATGAATTATCTTAATTCATGTTAACATCTTTATTGTCTATCTTTACCAATAAGAATCTGTATTATATCGCGTATATTTTCAAGAGGACACCACTCCTGATGGTCAAAAACTCGACAGCCTAAACTCACTCTTTTCTGTTTTCCTCTTGCCACCACGTCTAAATAAAAATTCCTTAAAAATCCTACCATCCCTGAACAGAACCGACGAGCCCTCATCCAGAAGTTCGAAGCCTTCTCGCGCCTTTGTTCCTCTACCGGGCGAATACCAGGCTCCAAAGCAGACGCGTATACGTACAGTACCAAGTCCAGCGATATCTGGAAGAAGAAAACGACCAAGCACCGTCGTGGAAAGAAAGACTGGAAGAAACAACGACGAAGGAGTCCAGAGGAGGCGGAGGAATGGTAGAAGAACGCGAGAAAGAAGCTGAGGAGAAGCTGGCCGTAAAAGACACACGAGCGATGACTCATCGTAAAAAGAGGAAAGCTGGTGGTCGACTGCTCCGATTCGTGCGATCGTGATTTTCTACCGGCTTTTTTCCCCCCTCGTATACCGTTTTCCGCTGACAACGTCGAATCGGTCGATGTCCTGGTAACACGGAAAACGAAAAACTGAAAGGACGATGGACGCGGCCGGTGACAAGCACGCTCGAGCGCTGATTGACGATCGGGGAAGTTGCTTTGATCTACCAGGGACGCGGTGAAATCCGCGATATACAGTTTGGCATGGAAGGGGGGAATAGAAGTTAGAGAGGGATTTTTCAGCGTATCTCATCTTTACGGGTATCGAGATCGCCGGATGGATTATCTTGTGGACAGCTAGCCTCCTTCGAGGAGTGTACAGCTTATGCTTCGTAGTCGAGGACACGCGATCGATGATCGTTGTACAGCTACCGTTAGAGACGTATCGGAGTGGATGCTGATCGTCTCTGAGAATGGGATCGGTTATTATCTGGTACATACGTCATCCTCCTTGGTATCGAGCTGACGGGGAGGAGCTGACAGGATAACGATTCTATTGCTTGTAATCGTTCCTCTGCGTTGCTTCTTAGTTGAAGAGGATGTGGACGCTATTAAAACTGGAATCGCGTAGATTCCTTCAAGACATCGGTGACCTAAGCCCAGCTGGCCTCTATCACTCTTTTGATAACTGGTTTTCAAAGATGCTTATCTAGTTCAATTGATATGTTTTTCTGGAAATGATAATAAAATTCATCTACTCTTATAGTCTTTTGCAGGTGTTCGAAAGAAAAGTCTGACAGAAGTTCTTGGTTTTAGAAGCATACAAGTGAATGAAGACATACAGCTTGATGAAGAAACAGTATTCTGGTTCACTTGATATGAACATTTTTCTAAAGATAAACGGTAAAAATTCATCCACTCTGACAGTCTTTTGGAGGTGTCCAAAAGAGTGAACAGTTGGAACTAGTCCTCACGAACGAATCGAAAGCTGACAGGTCTCGGAAGCATACAAGAGGACAACAAACACAGTCTTGGCTCGAGGAGGAGTTTCCCTCACGATAAGACTTGAATGCCGCCTTATCAAATTTCTAGACAAACACTACCCTCTTCGAGGAGGTTCTAACAATGCGTAGAAAATCCTCGAATGGTGATGGAACGTGGCGCGACGGAGTAAAAAGCTTAATGTCCCCGTCCTTGTGGATCCCCGTGGAACGACGCCACGCCTTCGTCGCAAATTGGCGTTTGCTTTTTTTCGCGACACGGCACGGGGTTACACGAGCCGATAAAGACGTAACGTAACGGCCGATTATGGCGTTGCTCGTGGGTGCGATTACGTTCCACGCGCCTCGGCCGCGAATTCATTTCGTTTCGTGCCCGGGACATGCTCGTGCCGACGCTTCATATAAGGATCGAACCGTCGAAAGGGAAACTGCCAGGGACACATGTTCTTTTTCCACCAACGGGAATCTTTAGATGCTCGCGAGTCAAATTTTATTCGTTCATCTCGCTCGTTCCTTTCGCGTTACTGTGAACGAAGTGTCAATGTTAGTCTTGGACATATGTAGATATATGTGAATTAAGCATACAAATCAATTGCCCCTTAAATTATATATATGTATATGATACTTGAGGCTCTAATTTTGGGTCTTCTTTTATATCGACTTGTTATTGAGTATTCTAGACTGAGGTATGAAAAATTGTGCTTGTATGAGAATCTTTCAGAACTAAACATTTTTAGGATCCAGTTATGTCACCAATAAAAAAAATTGTTTTCTAAAAACCTTTTCTTGTTTTCTAAGATCTCACCTTCCATGAAATCTCTTTCCAATTTTTCTCGCGTTCTTTTAAACAATTTATTAAACCCCAGAATTTCGTTATTCCGTCGTTTCGCTCGTCCCGTTAGATTTCAGACGAGATTACCGTCTGCAGTTGGCATTAAGACGGGAGCAGGGTTAACGCGTGTGTTGATAACGAAGTTTAATCATCCAAAGTGGCCGTATGTACGAGTCGACGCGCGTCAGCGATTCGTGAAAGATTTTTAAGGCCTCTCGTTTCATTATCTCGAATGGGTCTGCGTTTTTTATGAGAGCGCGAGGGTCTCGCGATGAACGGTTCTCGCTAATTGTTAAGGGATCGTAACCCCCGTGAATGGTCTTTCGTTATTTTCAGTGTAACCTTACGCTGTAAGTACCTGTCGTGTCATGCGCTGGGTATATAAAGTGTAACGTGCAAAACCTGCACCGCGACGTGCAACGTGCTGTACGACGAGTTTGCAAATGCAGCGAGGGGGTACGGGCAGCACGGGGGCTGCCATAATTCAGTCCTCGGGGCGAGAATCGTAAATCCGCGGAATGTCGATCTTTTACACGACCGCCGACCGTTAAATAGCGCCATTCTCGTTACCTTCTTCGCGGTGCGCGATAAATTACTTGAGAATTAATTTCCATCGGAGGGAAGCTAGATGAAAGCATATATTTACATATTTTTATATATTTTACGCCAATCCAGGGGAAAATCGACGAGTCTCCAGAAGGGCCTTTAATATTTTCGTTTTTCATAACAAAATATGCTAGGTGTGGTCACTAGTTGTGTTTGATTGAAAATTAAAATCTCAAAGCCTCTTTTGGGAAAGCCAATTAAAATACAAAAAATGAGATATTTACAACAGATCAAATCGTCTCTTTAACACGTTGGTCTCTGTGTCATCCAGAAATGGACGACAGGACTTTTCAGTAAGGAACTAAGAAAATTAATTTCAAAACTGAGACGATAATAAAAATAAATTTCGAGACAATCTCGAGACAAAATTTTAACTTCGTATAAATTTTTACAAGTTTTAATCTGGCA
Organism: Hylaeus volcanicus; assembly: GCF_026283585.1. Classification (NCBI taxonomy): domain Eukaryota; kingdom Metazoa; phylum Arthropoda; class Insecta; order Hymenoptera; family Colletidae; genus Hylaeus; species Hylaeus volcanicus. Next base: position 26,380,625 of record NC_071977.1, read on the forward strand.
TCCAACGTTTGTAAACGAAACCATTCCTTCGAAACGTACCCAATTCAGCGCAAAACGATTCTCGATACACTTCCACACCCCGAAGTTCCTCCAGAATCAAGATACGACAGAAATTTTTTCAACGAACCCGCCTTCGCCAGTGTTAAGTCCACAAATTACGAAATGGGATCGGAGGCTCGAACTCGCGGCTAATCTAAATCGTCTAATGACCGCGTCCAAAGGCTTGGGTAACACGCTCGATCGGGGTACGGGATCGGCAACCCCCCTCTGGTGGATAATAAGCGGCTTCCAAAGGGCCACGGCGCCGCTCGCGAAAGCGTCTGAACGAGATCGATACGTTAGGTGAATTTCGCCAGATCGAATAATAATCGTCGTCGTTACACTGGCTGGTTCTTCGATTAACCCGGATAACCCCGTGGGTCCCCAAGGATCGTGATAATGCGATCTCCCCGCATTATCTATCGTCAATTCGTGGCGCGGCGTTTCGTGGCGAGCACTCCCTCTTGCTCAACCAGTGATTCACGATTCGTGTTGCACGGTACGATTTCAGTGCGATACACACATAACCAAACACACGTATATACTTGTGCACACTGTTTACGTTGTGTAGGTATACGTCTTGCGACACGTTAATCTACTCTCTAATTACCTGCGCTTCCTTCCACACGTCCGGGATGCATGTCCAACAACTTATAGGCTCATCTAACGGCACAGAAACCTTAATCATCCTCCATCGGATGGAACTGACATTGTCTTCTCGTGCCCAATCACAGCTGAGAGCCTACTACGCCCTGTTTTTTTCAGCCGACGTTGCGCGGGGTCGTCGATGCGTCCAACCTTTGGTCGCTTTGGTAAATACATTGGGATCGAGGATTTCCGTGGACTCGCGTCGACGGATTTAGGTTTGTTCGAATGACCTAGAGCGAAGGAATTACGCTTCGTAGGGTTGCATTATAATTTGATGGAGGTTAATTAAATAGTGGCGGGGTTAACAGGCAGGTTTGTATCTGTGGGAATATCATAATGGATTTATATTAAGATCGCTGCGGAGATTAGGTGCTAAGTAACTCCTGTTTAGGGTGATGGAGTGTTACAGGTAGTTTGATGGAGGCTTTTGTATAATAGCGTCTATTTTGTTAAATTTATCATAGGTGACACAGGTTTATAGGCGATCAAAATAAAATAGAAGATAACTCCTTATGCTCCGAAATTTAAAATAATACAATAGCAATTGATGTCCTCTCCCAGTATAAAATAGAATTGACGTCTTCTTTCGCGCACCAAAACCGTACAAGATCATTTTCGTCCGTGCTTCAACGGTTAACATTTCTAAGCCGTCCTCTTGTCGCGCGAAAGAAAAGAGCTCAATTCGAATTTGAATACGAGCATAATCGTTTCCCTTAAGAATCGTCGGCCTAAGCAGTAATGTCTCGTATTGGATGCGCGTTTAGTCGATGTTCCGCGTCCCTTTGAACACGCGGAAACGGCTGTTAGATGGAAACGGTCGGTTGGTAGTCGTTACGATTATTATAAGGCGTAACGCGCGGCGAGCTGAAAGCGTTCAAACTTTAAACGCACTGCGGGGGAGTGACTCAGAACCAAGCTATCTCATAGACCAGCTAGACGTGCCCGTTGGTTGCCCAGCAATTACGATTTGCGAGGGTCGAGCGCGTTCACACGGGAGGGGTTGCTTGCGAAATAATAAACGCTGGCTCCTTTATCGATTCCAAGCACGAATGTGCTACGCGCCGGAGATATCCAAGAATAGTCGGGAAAGCATTGACATTGCCGTTCACTTGCTCGCTTTAGCCAGCCTGCATTTTAACGGATCGATCCTAGAACCGTGTCCTAACACGAGGACGGGAGCGACACTTCCGCGATGCCGCTGCGAGTTATAGTACTTTAAATTCCGTTTAATATCCACCAACACAACATGACGTCTACTTTGAATTCAGAAGGCCCGACGGCATGAATCATAGAGCACGTGGACGTCGATTGTCTATTAAATGGTAGGCTGCTCATCCACGGCCAAGCAGGAGCTGTTTACCAACGGTTACAAAACTGTGTGGAGGTTCAACGAGTTTAAAGTTTGCAGAGAGAAATATTTGCAATGGTACAGTCGTGATTCGAGATATATATTGATTGGGCAAATTATTTTTCTGTGGAATATTTGTACAATGTTAATAAAGGTGCTTCTAATGTAAGTTAATTTGGAGTAACACTTCGATGGTAAGATATGGGTTAGATAAGAAGAGGAAGCACTTCGTCCTGGGGGAATACGGTAGGATAATTATCTACTGGCTACTCAAGGCCACCGAGGGGTTGTCCCTTCCTTTGATAACGAAAGCCATCGTGAAAATTACATTGTGCAGGTCAGTGGTTCGAACGATGGCTCAGGTATTATTTGATGATCGATATTGGTCGTGGTATAAAATGAAACAGGAGTAGCAGGTATTCCTCGACAAAGGGAAATTTTTGGATAGAGTACAATTATTAGTATATTTAGTACTTGCGCAGTTTGATTTACTTTTGTAATTGGAAAATCATCTCTTTATCTCGGCAAGAATGACTAAATAGTTGCATTGGGTCAGACACCTCAGTCAGACATCTTAACTCAAACAATTTCATAAAATGTTCACATGCCATTTTCCATGGAAAGGGGAGAGGTTATCTACTAGCTCTCCAAGCTCTACTCACTTACAGTTCGTTTGAATATAAATTAACAGACGTATGAATAAGAAAAGTACTTTCTTCTCGAAAACCAATCCAGGGTACAAATAACTAAAAGATAATACTCCTTTCTCCCTGCCATAAAATCAAATTCACAGGGGATTAACCCACAAAACACGACACGTATTTCGTAACGAAAATAAAGATTCGCACAGCAAAGGGGCCCATTGTTTCACTTTTTACGTCGTCAGTCCGGTTATTTATCAGCCGGACCAAGTGTACCTGAACTCGACGCGGCAGTTTTTGCTCTTGGCCGTCGCGGGCGTTCGATTCTTCTTGACTTTTTCGACGCGTTGTAGGGTCATCGGCGTCGCCCGTGAAACGTTCGAACCGGTATGAATGAACGTCAGGAACCGGGGGCCCTTTTCGAGGGTGCTCACGTGCCTGTCACGTGAGGTAGGTACGGCCATTGTCTCACGGAGAATGGTCGGTTGCATGTGCCCCGTGCACCGTGCATAGCGACACGCAACCGTGAACGCATACAACGCCGCGTGTAAACGCGGCTCGCTGGCGCGGGGCAACGCAGGTTACGAGAACGGTGGCTGAATATTAAAGAGGGGAAGAAGTAAAAGGTGATAGGATGTGGCGCGAGGTGGAGACAGAGCGGAAGTATCGCGACACCGGCGCTAATCGTGAAAGAAAACCATTTTGCTATAGGGTCCGTGTCTTTTCTTCCACCAAGTGGCCTCCCTTTTTGCTCCTCCTCGGTGATTCCGTTTCCCCAGCTCCGTTTTAAACCTCTCCACTCTAAAAATGTGCTTCAACGAGTGTGCAATTCCTTGATGTTTGCCTGGAGAAGCAACGAATATTTAAAAAAAAATAGAACGCGAGCAATAGAGTTGAGCAACGTTATTATGCATCGAGGTATTCTCTATCGTTTGCTGCCGAGGAATTATACAAATTTTATACATTCTAGACATTTTTGCATTTAAAAGCAAACCAGCTTTCATGGTCCCTTTATTTTGATCTCTTCAAATTCAATGGCCTTGAGTTGCCAGAAAGCTTTACTATCAAGCTTCATACCATATCTTTACCAACTATACTTTCATTACAATTTGAGAACAAGCACGATACCCAATGCGTTTAAGACTATCAGTGCCAAATTTCATCGAAATTGGACCAGCAATATTTGAGGTAAAATCAAATAGATTGTTACTCCACTCGTTATCATTTTTATCATCGATAAGATTCTTTGAATGAGACTCTTTGTGATATTCTTAACGATTCAAACCGTCATTTCTCGTAACAAAAATTACGATTTCAACGGTGGTAAGACACGTTAAGGCGAAATTCATGGCACGCGAGGGCTGCACGTTCGCGTATTAAAGATTCACCAGGTAATGGCGTCGTTGGAGCTCACGTCGCCTCGTATATCTTGAATGATTCGGTGATCTTTACGCGCTGTCTACCTTCAAGTACTTTTCTACGTCTCTTTCCATCGCCCGCCATCTTCTTGCACCCTCCTTCGTAAAGAATAAATTTTAACGATACAGATAAATAAAAAAGTTAATAGTTTCTTGAAGACCGCCTTCCTTTTAAATTTTACTCTGGACACTTTTTATTCGTTAGAAAAAATATTGAATGAACCCAGAGCAACATTGGGAACGAATAAACTCGGGATTTTTATTATTTGTACTACCCCAATCCATGATCCAGAATTCCCATCGGAGGAAGTAACCGCGGTTTGCAGCGTTCCATGTCTTTTACGATATCGCTCCAGCTTTTTCTCCACGGCTAACCGCACGAATCGTTCAACCGCTCGATAAATTGATCGACGAACATATTACTGCGTTTCTCGTAACGTGTCATTAACATTCTAACGTGCCAATTGCCGTAACGTTATTTAAAAAAAAAAAAAATGTTGCAACGTCAAGCGGATGTGGAAAAATAGAAAATGGAATCGATGACGTAACGAGAATAGAGACAGCGGTTGCAATAGTCGATGGCAGACTTTTACTCGTCCTAATTGCGGCAACGATTAGGTCTCGTTAACGAGAGTGGCTCGGGAAAGTTTTATCGACTGATAAATCAATTGGCGTGGATGTAACGTCTGCGGAGATCGTAACGGAGTCGCATAACGCAGCAGCGAAATGGACGCCAGTGCAGCAAGCGAAAACAAACGTATGTAAACAAGAGTGGGCACGTGTAGGGCGAGGGCATCGAGCCTTTCCGCTTGTTTAGCTCTGTTTGTTTTGGCTGCGCCGTAAGACACGCTGCTCCGCTTTAAACTCTTTCCACTATTATCGCCGGCGTTATATTGCTCGTCAAACGATCGTTCATTTTAGTTTCCTATTTTTTCTTTCAGTCAGTTAGTAAACAGTTCGCGAAGGGAAGCAGAAGTCGATTCGCGTGAAATTAACCGGGATGGTAACATGATATGCGAAGACATTGGTCGCGCGATCCGTTAAAAAATACTTACAGTACCCGAGAACATAAAAAAACACGAGGAAAGTTTAATTTACTCACATTCTTCACCCTTTTTTCAAGAATCACCGTCGTTACTTTGGGAAACACCCACTCAAGGGAGAGGATCTATTACATTACACATTCAAATACTGCTCCGTTTTTCTCTACAACTTGTTTTTATTTATTTGTATTGTGAACTTTTTACAAAGTTATTGGCACATTTCCTGTTACATTATTTTCTTACTTTCTAATTTTCTTATAAATGTTATTTTCGCGCTTACATTTTATAATACTTGTCGCCTCTTAAAGCTATTTTTTAAAGCTACTTTCTAATACTACTTGTGTCACATTTTTCCCAGAGGCTGTATTATTATTTTTTTTTTTTTTAAATTAAATTGTACTTAAAGATTTGGTATTCTTGCATTTTTTTTTGTCGTTTTCCTAATTCCCTACAACTTTCAAACCGAAGCAGAAAGAATATCGAAGGATCACGATACAAGGGTTCACCGAACCGCAGACATTAGTGACGCACCGACCAGGAGCACGCCCTCCATTTGTATTTAACGCGGGGTCGGGTGGTTAAGGCGCGCCTAAAGTCGCGCTGAAACGCGATCCAGGTATACATCGTTCCGTAGTTCCGGCGTTCCGGACGTTCCGTTTCGTCGTTCCAAGGTTCGAGCGCGAGAGTAGGCAGTTGCGTGTGTCGTGTCAGTTATATCTCGGCAGCGAGTGCCGTCAGGCGCACGGGTGGTTCTATGCGCGTCGTGAGTTTAAAAATCCTCGTGCATCCTGCGGAGTATATAAAACGGATAGAAATTGTTTCGGAGTGATGCTCGACGATTATCGACATTGTCTCGATCAGTGTGCTCCGTAGTCAGTGCGATCCCTCGTGAACGACGATCGAGAGGGTCTCGTTGCTCGAATTTTTACACTTTGTTTCTCTCTCGAGTCTCGCAGCCACGGCGCGTCCCAAGGTTAAGTTCATTCTTTGACACGTGACCGTCTCTGTTTACTTTTTCGCAGAGACCGGATGCAGGACTGCAGTTGCATTTGTATACACGCGGGCGATTGCAATCCATCGAACGACCGTCAGCCTCGATGTTTATCGGTTACATTGCGCGCGTCGGTAGCATCGGAGTGGCGTGCACGTCGGTAGAGGGAGACGCAATTACCGGCAGAACATTATAATGAATTATGCAATAGATCGAATCACGCCTGTGCGAGGATCATCGACTCCGTACAGTTTATTTCACTCTGTTAACGCGCGAACGGTGTTCATTGATTTCGAGCGATGCTCGCTCTGAACGGGAGTGCTGTCGCGAAATTATAGTTTTCAGTGGCGCGAGGTTATATCGAGATCGGAAACGTACGTTGCTCCGACAACAGGTGTCCCGTAGCCTGGTATAATTTGTTAACAATACGCGAAAGAATACAAAGAGAATAAAGTAGAAAATTGTCTGCTAAGGACAGAAGTCCTCTGTCAATGGAAGTAAATTTGTGCAGTGTTTCTGTAGAAGTGGTGAGTGCATTTAATCTCCTGTCATCGAAACGCTGTGAAGTTCTTCGAGTCGATTTTCATTTCGAATCGAGGTGCATTGTCGGTAACCTGTAGCTCTCGTGAAACCATACGAGACACGTGTTGCTGTCTCTCTAATCGACGATCGTTGGCTTCGACTAGCAGTGACAGTTTATCGAACATCGTCCAATAACCGTTGGCAGGAATTTCGTATCGTACTTTTTCCCCGCGAAAACCGTGTTCGCGCTGTCCTTGTCTCGAGCGCGATCGAGATGCCGTGTTATTTCGATAATCGAACGGTCGTAATGGCGTGGACAGTGAGACGTGCGTTCGAACGTTGAAGGGTTAAACCATCGAAGCTGCTGCGGGAAAAGGGAAACGCGAGTGCCAGGAAGCTTCGAGGCAACCACTGGGAAACGAAAACGCGGATAATAGTCATGGCTTACGTGCTGTGGCGGGTCTTCATGAAGAAATACTCCAAGGTGCGGCTTGGTATCAGGAATCTGCCGGTGAGTGCTGTATGACATAGACAAAAGTTCATTTTGACTTGCCTCGTTTGTACTAATTAGACCGTGGATCTTTATGCAAAATAAAATCTTCGCAAACGTGCCTGCAAAAATTTAACCTGAATAGGAATTTATTTTATTCTGCAAATGTTACAACATGAACTTTACTTTCAATCTTTTTTATATTCTTGCGTATTGTTTGCATTTCGTAGGTTCTTGCACATTCAAATTTCCACGAAATTTCACAAAATAAATGCATAAAGATCCGTAGTCTAGTAATAACATTTCGTATTATTCTTGATAAATATCAAAAATTTGAATGGGTTCAAGAGTTATTTATTGGGGAATGTACGTATTTCTTTATAAAATGGAGGGAAAAATTTATTCTGTATTTGTATGAAGGAAAATGGGAAGGTGGGATGATGACGTAGGGATGAATTTCGATTAAGAATTCGTTAAAAATAATAGTCTCAGAATCAATATATACATGATGAATAAAGTAGTATCATATAATATTAGATAAACAAATTTCGAAAAAATGGCTTACCATAAATAATCTTCAACAATATGCAATAAGAAAACACGCTTTTCGAGTAATTAATAAGAAGTAACAATTAATATTTACTTACAAGTTTACACTTTAAAATATTTTAGTATCATTAGTTAATTAAAATTGTCTATGCAAAGTAGGAAAAAAATTAATCATAATATATCAATTTTAACTCTTTCGATCCTGGTTGTACATATGTCCTAGTGAATATATCTGGTCGTCGTTGGCCAAATTACAATTGAGACTCACAGGACCATACGTTAAAAAAATGAATATCATTTGCGTTGGGGCCAATTGTTCGTTCCTATCTAGCTACTACCTTCGATCTATATCCAATCCTAGTTTAATACAATTAACTTCTAAAAGAGAAACGAATAGAATTCGTACAGAAAAGGGTTAACATGAATTCGTATAATACACGCAATTTCAAATACCATTCCAAATAGGAAGGGGTTAATACGAGCCCAAGGAAGGAAATAATTGCAGGTGGTGAGAAATTTTTGTAGACTCGCTGATGAGTCGTGGCAACGGTTTCAAGACGAAACCCCATAACATTTTTACTCTCGGAAACGAAGGGTATTACTTCTCGTGCGCGTAGGTTTAAGTGTTGCGCGAGGCCTTCGTAATTTGGCGCCGTATGCGTGCACTTTATGCGCGTGCGTGCGTGCGTGAGGTTGTTGCGCGATGCAAATGCTCATCTCGCGAGCAGAGGCGAAACCACACAGCTAGGGGCGAGTTTCCATCGCGGAGATAAAACGTTGCATCGTAATTCTCAAGGTCAGAATTTTACGGTCGAACTTCGCCGGGGCTTGGCGTCAAACGGCCACTGTAATTGTGGTAGCCAATGAATAGATTATGCAACGAGCCGACCGGAAAGCTGCGCTCGGAATGAAAATTGCGCACGGTTCGGCCATAATGATTCCCTCCGCGACTCGCGCTTCTCGAACAATCGAGTCTGGTCTTACGCTGCGAAATAATCGTCGGAATAATAGCCTACGTGAAACTACGCTAATCGTCCACCCAAATTTATTCCTTCATCGATGACCTTGGCCTTGGAACATTCTATGGAGGGGAGATTTAAAATTTTGGGACTTTGAATCGCGGAGGAGTGAGCGATTGCTAGTGATTGTTGAGCTCTACTGGTTTGATGTTGTTGAATTCTTTAACTTGGTTTAATTTAACTGTTATTTAGATCGAACTGTAGAGGGGAGGTGGATTTTAGTAGAAAATTGTGTGGAATTTTTGAAATGACATTTCATTACGTCGTATCGAAAATATCGTTACGATATTAGTCCCTCGGCTATTATGTTAAGGCGGCATCTTGGTATATTCGAAAGATGAAACACGGGATATATAGCAATTAGGAGAAATTTGTAGTCGTAGATAAAGCGGAGGGTGGCGCGCCATATTGACGTTTACGAAGTATAGGAGACGAGGATAGATAAAGTATCGTATTTCAGTGCTATAGCAATTAGGAGAATTCTGCAGGTATCGATAAAGCGGTAGGTGGCGCGCCATATTGGAATTTACGAAGTACGCGATACAGGGATAAATGGAGTATTTTGTTTCAATCCTGTGGCAATTAGGTTATTTTATAGGCTTCGTCGGTACAGAAATAAAGGAACGAAAGAAACATTGCTGAGATAAATGATATATTTTATTGCTTATAAAATGAATGTATGGAAAAAAATGTAACGGATAATTGATTTTAATTTACGTTACTAGCAAAATAAGTAATGCGTTCAAGTATCTACCTAATTCAGGGTCGAAGGGATGATTTCCAAATTGAAATTCGCCAAGATCCACCAGAGTCGATCTCCTCGTTCACGATCGACCGGATCTAAATTGATGGCTGCGTCGCGCCTCGCAGAAAGGTCGCTGCGTTGCAGCGTCGGTGCAATTATTAGACTGCAACCGAAGCTAATACGGGCACGGTAATTGGATAATTTCCGTCCAGCTCGCGTACCGATTCTTTTTGTATCGTCTCACAGCCTGTCGATTTATATCAGGGTACCATGATCGATCGGATGTGTGCACGGTTCATTGATTTTCCATCGAACAAGGATTCCTCTACGGGCTGTTTTCATCGTTGAATACGTCCAATGATAGCCAGTAATAGTCTAATGATAATCAATTCGTGTTCTTTTTCGATTTGGTACGATTACCCTCAAATTGAAGCGTCTAATAAACTCCCTCTGGAAAGTGTAATTAATAACTCATGCAGCTCTGAAACAAATCATATACAAAAATTCATGTAAAGTTTTTGTTTAAAAAAATTTCTTTTGGCTCCTTACTGCTGTACCTCTCGATAGGGGATGAAAATTCCAAGACTACGAAACTAAGAAGCAAATATTAAAGAATACATTCATTTAATATCTTTCCAACTTTCCTACTCCCTAAATCTAATTGATCATTTTCTTTGGAATCCAAACGTTGAAGATTTATTCTTACAAAGGGGCGAACAATCGATTCGAAAACGCCTTTCATCGCGTATAATCGAGGCTCCATTACCGATACGAGCGCGCCTACTTACGGATTAATGTCCACCAGGTAACCGTCGACGAATGGCCGCGTCTAATTTGTCGATAGATCCTGTTATTAAATTTTCCTGGTGAACGGGTCGGCCGGTCGCGGTGAACACGCCGTCGACAGGCCTCGCGAGGCGTGTTTAATCAATCAAGGAAAAGAGGTTCCCCGATGGCCGGTCTGTGTACCCAAAGGCACACCCTGCTAATAAATTTCGTACACCAGAGCGGAAGGGAAATATAACGGGTGGGGAAGGGTGCAATGCAATTTACGACGTGTCGGATTGGATTACTTTGATCCGTCCGGTAGACGATCCACTCCGCGACGATGCAAACGATTGTTTTATGTTAAAATAACGGGAGCACTATGTTCGAGCTACGAAATGAAAGGAAGCAGAGGTCTAAAAATGGCCGAACTAGACTGTTTTCGTTGGGGATTTAATTATAAACTGACCTATGGATTTTTGGTATTTCTAGATTTAGTAGATTTTATGCAATATTAAATGGCCGAACTAGGCTGTTTTCGTTGGGGATTTAATTATAAACTGACCTATGGATTTTTGGTATTTCTAGATTTAGTAGATTTTATGCAATATTAAATTTTTATTTTAGGACATGAATGTCGACTATTTTTCACCGAATCCCTAGTTAGTGTTTTCTACGTTAATTTTTCATCTGTACGTATAATTCCTTACTGTTTAAGGTGGAGTGATATCCAACTTTTATTTCTTAAAACTAATTTAACCATCTAGGTTGCTGCTTTTAATATTTTACAACCATACAACAAAAATCAGAACAAAGAATAGAAATACCTTTGAAGTCCTATATTTTTGTAAACGAATTTAATACCACCAATGTGATGATTTAAACCTCCCACAATTCTGCATACGAGGATGTATCCATAGTCGCGGCATTCAAGTTAAAATCAGGAAGTAGAGTGATTTCTTCTCTGATAGACGGTGATTTTCCACGTTGAATATAACATTGTTTCGACCTCTATTTTAGGTTCTTCCACGCGACCTTCCCACGTTCATCACGACTCTTATTATTCCATCTTAGTTTCCTCGCTTAAGCCTTTGTTACATTAGTTTTTTCATTCTTTTCACTATTTTATCATCCACTTTACACATCGCGCTTATTAAATTACAGTTTCACATGATAACCTAGACGTAGTAACATATTCAATTATCGCTCCATGGTTCGCATGTATGAATTCATAATTGGTTTCGGTTTACTGTTGTCGACGAGATTTCGCCGTTCTTGCTACCAAATAGTTTCTATTTATAATTATCGCCCCTTTGTTTATACACAAGGTACACCACGATATTTCACGAATTGATTCAGCGTCTGAAAACAATGAAAAAAGTTGAATAAATAAATCTCGTCGGATCTCGTAAGCAAGATCACCGAACACACAAATATGTCTCCACTTCATTCTTTTTTAACCGACTTCGTTTCAGAAATCTAGTTCGAAATATTTTAGCGTTGTGCTACTAATTTTATATTTCAATGAATCGCTCAATGAAAATAATGTTCAATTAAATTAAAAAACATGTAGAAACGTAATACACATAACGTAAGCGTAAACAATTACAATCCACAAGGAAAGCTATTTCTTTTCTTGTTTACGTTCGGATACCTTTAAACATTTATAGAAAAATTTCAGCCTAAATATGGCGGTCCACAATTGCTCTATAGAAGCTCCGTAACTTATGGAGTGTCATCCTACGCATAGTCTTTCGTCGTCCTTGCGGAGCAGACCTTCACGCGATGTGACCAAGGTTGGCGGTCCTTCCTCCAATGCCAACTTTGAGCTATTAATTGCTTGTTACAGAACTTATCAGTAGTTTGATTGCATGGCACGGCTAGTGTAGGATACCAATTTCCATAGTACCGGTTATTGGGTCTAACGTCAGGATATTCCTGTCATCCACTCATTTCTTCGACGTTAAATTATTTCAGCATGGAGCATAGCGTTCATGAAAGTATGCAGTCTCCAAGAAGATAGCGTTCGTCGATGTTCAAAATTGTGATAGGTACTCTTTTTGATATTGTAACCAGGACTGTTTTATTTCATTTATCGCAATAAAGCTATGGTATGAGACTATATTATATGTATCATGAAATGGTGCGATTCTTTAGTCTAGAATTTTAAAAGGGGCGCTGCAATTTACCGAGAGTGTCATAGGCAATCTTCTTGCAGAAGGATAGGGTGTGTAGTTTGCCAAATATTTGAATGGGATTAGGCAACTTTCAAGCTAATACATCGTCTAGTATTTATCAGAAAAGGTGAACATTCATCTTTTACAATTCCTCATTTACATTCTTTTCGAATACAACGAATGTTATTTATTAAACGAAAGTCATTTATTATACAAGGAAAAGTCCGGGCATAGATGCTGTTTTCTTCTAATTAATTCACCAAATCTCCGTTGTGGAACATTTCTCTAGTCTCTAATTCGCTTGGATGACTCCAACATCGCTGTTTCCTTTAAAAATTCTAAACAAAAATAATTCTTTTTACCACTCAGTACATGTGTAATAAACACCAGTAAACAGACCTTCCATTAAGTAAATTCTTTCTCCCCCCCAAAAAAAACAAATCGTTCAGTATAACTACGATTTTCGCGCGTTTAAGGTGGTTTCACCCCTTAAATCTCGCCGTGGCGTCGATCTCCGCCAATAGTTAAGAGCGATAACGGCCCCCGTTGTCGCGGAACGTACGACGAAGAAAATCGAAATAGATCAGCACGCCCACGCGTCGATGTCTCCGCTCGGGGTTCGAGTCGCCGTTAAGAACGATAAAACCGGAAAACGGTTTCGCGCTAGCGTGGTTTCGAGGTGGACAGATACCGCGATAGAGTGAAACGGGCAGGAGGGGGTGGCCAGCGCGTATTTATCACTCGAGGATCCCGAAGAGCGCACAATGCGAGACGAGAGTGGAGCCGAGGCGGTTTTCGCTCGTGGAACGAGACGCGATGTAGTGCAGGTAGATTTATGGAAGGTGGGAGTAAAGCGAGAGAGCCGGGGAGAGCCGGGATGAGAGAGAGGCGGTGTTTGTGTCGCAGGTCAGCCGCGGTTCACGGTCACGGGGACCAACCGCTGGACTAACCTAACGTAACCTGACTCGACGACCGCAAACTGAATTGCACCCCCGCCGCCAGCCTCCCCCGCACCCCCCGCCGAGGATTCTGACCGCCTACCGCTCCTTTCTTGCCGACTGGGTCTATCTCTCGGTTAAATGTCCCCCTCTCTTGGCTTTCTGCCCTCGTACCCCATCGGGGGAACCGGTGCACTTAATTTATTAAGATGCTGAGCCCTGTGGGACGGCGATCTCGAGGCCCTTTCTCTCATTGGCGATTATTGGGGATTATAGTTCGATATAGGACTAAGTGGATATGTGTAATACAGAACTGAGAGGATCACCGTGTACAGAGCTTGGCTACTATGTTGTAGCTAAATTTCAGGGACTTGGGTTCGGTCTTGTGCGGAGTGGTTGTTGCATACGTTGTGTTTGAGGGAGAATTCATGTAAAGGGATCTTAAAGGATGAATGTGCTGCGCTGATCATCTTTTGTGATAGATACTAGATAATGTATTAGCTTGTTCCGTACGAAATATCTGATTTTGTAAGGATAGATACAGTCAATCCCATAAATATTCGTGCCATCTATGTCCATTCAAGAAGTTTCACTAAATTAAATAATATTACAGTTATGCACTTGAAAAAACCAATCAAGCAAGCGTCCTCCTACAAGAAGATGGTCTCTGGCGCCATCTCGAAGGACCATCTCCTTTCTGGACGTAGTCCCAGGCTACAGTCTCTCTCTAATCACTCTTTCCCACGGCAAACTTCTCTTAAATGCTCCCAGAAGAAGACCCGCCAACGCAGGTCTTGAACTCTTCATCTATCACTCGACAATTGTAATAGTCAACAGCATTCGTCATCGATAAGTATGCTACGCCAGCTCGTTCCTGGAGAAGTCGAACACAATAGCGCCACGTTTTTTCACGGTTCGCGATGTTTTGCGCCGTTCGCTATCGTTCTCCCGCGGCGAAGGGTTAAGAATTATCGTCTCCGTTGTTTATTTAATTGGCCGATCTCGGCGCTAATTTAATTGCCCCCTCGATATCGGCTACGCCCACGATTAGGGGTGCTTCCTCGCGTATCTGGAATAATTTGTTCCGTTATCGGGGGCGCGCTCGAATCGAACGTGGAAACACACCGAGAAAGAATGTTTCCTTTGAACGAATGTAGGCGGACAGATTGATCGATGGCTGTTTAATCGCTATTGTTAACGTTCATGGCCGTTGCAAATCGGATCAGCCATGTGAGATGAGTCTCGCAGTTGAACGAACGAGCTTCGCATTCTGTCCACCGTTTCAGCGCACGTTGCACCGTGCCATTTGTCGGCATTATTCGGTTCAGAGTGTTACGAAAATGATAGATAAGCGGTGGGTAACCTCTGTGACGAAGAACAATAACTTGTGATCTTGATTTTTTTTTTTTTAATGTTTCTGAATATCGTTTCTGAATATCATGCTTCGTTTGGGACGATGTTTTGTGGAAAAACACAAGTTTACACATCCGTTTAATCGTCGATACAATTTACCCTGCCGTCAACTTGGATTATTCGTTCGCTCTTCGCAAACTCGCGACTGATTGGCACAGCCTGCTGCTTAATATGCACGGTTTCTTATGAAACCGTTCGCAACAACCATAGAAGTTAATTTTCTTGCTCCATAAAGGCGATCTTTGTTGTAAGCATGTGGCGTGGACTTCAGACAGTGTTTATCGAACGTCACGCATGCGGTTAACGTTGACACAGATATATTGCCTGGCACATATTTGCCCTTGCTCCTTTTCTAACGCGAGCCTCTAAAATTCTGTACTCTGAAAGATATCTTGAGTTACGACTTTACACGTTGCCCTGCTACTGTCTAGTCATCGTTGCCCAAGGTAGAGAGGACACGGGGAAAGAGAAACACTCGTAAAAGACTTGTTAAACAAGACTGCCTATGAGCGTTTCGTTGAGGGACGTTTCAAACTATTTATTTTGGTTCTCCTTGGCAGTGAAATATAATGGCAATCTACCACGACAGGATAAAATATTGATCCAAGTTACTCTTGTGCTACAGGCTAGATAATTTTATTTAATCTATGTATGACGAATTAAAGGGATAAATATTTTAGCTTATTTTTATGCGTGACACATTCAAACGTAATCTTGTTAATTGAGAAATGAACAATTTTTAGTAAAGGTTCTGCTTTGAATATAGATAAACAATTTTTAATACGAAACATGTAGTACACTCTAAGTATCAAAATAATTTCAACTTTATTCATGTTAGAATTTTAGATTGTAAAAAAATTATTTTATAACGCACCTCTCTTTATACTTAAATTTTCTATAATATACATTAACATTGCATACCACTACCGAGGAATACAAAAATAATTAGTTGAAACCGTAAATAAAAAAAATTCTCTCCCAGAGAAGTATTTGTTGAACGAATTCGTTTCCAGCAAACAACTCCAATTGTTGTTCGCGAGAGACATTACCGTGTCGTCGATAATGAAGCAGCTGCTCGGTTGGATCACAATGAAACAACAGAGTTTAATCTGAGAACGATGGCTCCAAATAGAGCAAAGAATGCGGGTTAAATGGCGGACTCGTTTCATTTTTCTCGCGGCCTACATGAACGATTACGATTAACCGAGAAAAAAAAAAGAATAATACACACACGATGGGCATGGCATTTAGTCTGGTCGACGGCGGAAACGGTGGGATGCATCGATTCGAGTTCGTGTGTACAGGGATGCTCCTGTCGTAATGCACCGCGCCGCGTGCAATTTCACTTACTTTCGCCGCTAATTAATCGAGCGCACTTCTAGACGGCCGACTTCCCCCGTTCGTGCGGACCAGAGAAAGGTGGTATGCAAATTCCGTCGAAAAAAGCCCGACTACGTCGTTCGTGCAACTTTCCCGGTATTAGTTTGTGAACGTACAGGAATTTTTTTGCGTTCAGTGGTTTACGAACTTTCAGTACAAAAAAAAATACGGTATTTCGTATGCTGATATCAGCCATTGCAAAATAAATCAAGAATTTAATGGGAGAAATCCCTTACGAGTACGAGTTGTATTAAGTTTCATGATTTTCTGTCGAGTCTCTCCTTGGATGCAAATGATCACAGAGAGGACATGCAAACACACGTTCAAACGTACAGAATTTGTTCAATTTAATTTGTTCATTGAATGGTTTATTGAATGGTCTTGATGTTCCATACATTAGATGCCTCTGCACCAAATTTCATGATTATTTAAGTGACCATTCCTGAAATAGAGATATGATGGATAGTAGAGACCAACACGTTTTCAGGGATCTTTCATTTTTCCACTCTGAGAGACTGGAGCATAAAATATAAAAGTTGCTGTAATTCGGAAACCAGGTCAAGTAGGGTACATGTCAATAAGGACCTTTTTCATTGCTATAGCGTCTCCAATCTACTACCGAAGTTGGCCCCCACAGGTTACGATACATTCTGTATGATAATGCATCTTTTCTTTTTATGAGAACGAAGGGATCCTAAATGGACACGTTAGAGGAGTATGAAATTGCCATAACTCAGGGTCCACGTGATAGGATCCCTTGCAAAGAACATATACGTACAAGAACACAAAGAAAAAATAATATCATTATACTTCATTCAGTACAGTCACTTACAGAAAAGCTTCTAAGAGCACGTGCCAATTAAATTCTTACACTCCAATTAAAAACAAGCACACTTTCAAGAACTGTTCACGTAATCACTCCAATACAAAACATCTACCTCGCATAACATTCACTCGCAATTTGCCATAACATCATTAATTAAACAAATCTACCTTCCAAAAAGTCTCCCAAATGCACGAAACGTTCCACGCGAATTCTTTCTCTTAACCTGGGACCTATCTCCTCGTCTATCGCCAAGCGCAAGGTCTAAATCGATCACCATAAGCTACTGGGCCCTATCCAGTCCCACTTTCTATTTTCTGGAAGAATAGAGGCTCCTGTCGATACGTTTGAGAGACACTGATCCCACGTCGTCGTATCTAGCGCTGCCTTTGTGCGTCTAGCGTCGAGGGAAACCGTACCAGGACTTCCTGCCCAACGTGGCAAAAACTTTAATCGCAATTAAGAGAATTTCACGGCAGGAATGGGCATTGTCTCGAGTCCATATCGCGACGACGCCGGTCGCCGCGATGCCTTTGGTCTCTCTTCTCGGTTCGCTAGTCGGGGTGAACGATCCAGCGAAGGATGGAACGAGGCGCGTCTCTCGAACGAGATCTTGCCCGACTGTGGCCGCAATGTCGGAAGATAATTGATGATAGTTGCTTAGCAGTCGACGCACAAAAGGTTCCCGGGTTCTCCTTCTCGCCCTGGCCGCGTTAGGCATAACAATTTAAATTAACACAATGAAAGAGCATTCAGTTACGTTCGTACCTCGAATACCGCCGCGACCGTGGAACGTTATTGTTGCGACGAATTGTATTACAAGCCGCGGGCCTGTATAATGAGTTTGAGACGAGCTAACCACGGCTGTGGGAGATGTCTGCTTTCGATCTTATTCTTCTATTTTTTTTTTTTTTTTTTTTTTTTTGGCGGAGGAGGAACGACGAGGTAGGGGGGAAGTTCGAAGACCGACTTTAGCACGCGGTTGACCCTTCTATTGTGTTCGGAGAAACTGTGACGCTACTTGGGTCATGCAGACTCGGTGGAGGAATGCGTACATAGTTGGCGAGCAGTAGGTGGTTGAACTGAAGCTTCCATGCTGAGGATGGGGTGGAGAGTGGGTGATCAAGTGGAGGTTGTTTTGGAGGAAATTGTAGGAGAATGGGGACGAAGCTTCAGGACTGATATCAAATAGAGTAACTTTTGATCCAATGGGAACGATCGAAATATCTTGCAGGGAATTTACGGAAGAAGCCGAATTTCTCTTGGACATTTATTTTTAACATCACTTTCGCGACTACGTTTTCCGTACAAGCTCAGACTAATAACCTCTACCACGTTTTACTTTTAACGGGCACATACCCATAAGAAAAGAAAGTCGTCTGAAATTATCGCGTCATCCCTCTTTAATTCCCGAGGAATCGTCGTTCCTTTCTTCTTTCACTTGGCGCACCGAAGCATGAATTCCGTCATACGGAGGTAGAGGAATAAATCAGCTCGGTAAACAGAAGATCTCTCGATAAAATACCGTGGCTCTCTCGGAAACGATCGCGAACCGCGATCGCGGATTATCTCTCGTCTAGACCGCGTTGTTCTTCGTTTGCGTAAGAAGGTTGCGCCACACGCGCGCTAAGCGATGAATTTCGACCACGCGTCGCAATCTCCATCCGTTTCCCGTGGAGAACGCTCCTCGAGTAACTCGAGCGTCCATTCCAGTGGTTCTTATATTCTAAACTAACTTATATTCTAACGGAACTTAGAACTAAGGCTCTCACGGCAGAAACGATGTCTTTGTTCGATGTAATACCTAGCTACGATAATCAACGATATGTGAAAGTTAGACACAGAAATAAATATGACGAACACGAGACACGGACGCGCGATCGCGAGATCCGTACCGACCGAAGGATCATTGAAGAATGCGTGCTTGCTCCTCGCATACCTGTCGCGATCGCGCGTTGCTTGTGCCTCTCGAAGAGAAATGGTAGGGTAAATAATAACCGTGTGACGGTCGATTTGAGAACTCGTTGAATTTGTCGAGAAAATAATTCGCGAAAATAATTAATTTTAATTCGCCTTTTTATCAGCTACAATAATAAATTAATGAAAATGATCCACCCTTTCGAAAATGAACATGGCACTTAGAAAGAGCAGACTTTTGGGATTTATCAAAGATTGAAAAATATCCTGAGCTTATGGGGTTAAGTTGACAAATCGACGCCAACACGAAGAAGTACACCTCCACCCACGCATTCTTCATCATTTTTCGTTTCAGTAGACACTCCACGAACCCACGAGATTCCCAAACGTTGGCTCATGAACACCACCTGCCCGTAATAAATATTCATCTCGCGCAAACGATCGCTCGCTCGCCTAACCTCTGGAACATTTGCATACTCTCGGTCATACACCTTGCTGTCCACAATTCCGTTCACAGTCACGAGTTTCACGCGAAAAGAGAATTCAGGCCAGTCTTCGTCTACGATATTTACCGTTTTTTCTTTTTTTTTTTTTTAAAGAACGCTAGGTAAACGGTGCAAGGCAACGAGGAAGCACGCGTACCGCGCATTATTTATTGCTATTGCTCAGGAAGTTGTTAGCCAAAGTTATGAGGCATTGCGCGTTCCAAACGTCGTTTCTACCGTGTCGAGGAGCACTTGCGAAAGTCCCCGCGATTGTGTCCAGTCCGTTGATTAAGGGTTATCTCGCTGGAAAAATTCCCAATGTTCCATCGATCATCCACCAACGGCTAATATCACCTGGGTGTCTCTTCCGGCAGGGTGGTTCCATCGTTCATCGTGAAACAACGCTCTGGAGTTGTTATTCCACAGCGAGAAGTGCGTGTCGCTTTCACTGGTATATTCGAGTGCCAGTTAGGCGAGGTCAGTTTAGTGCGTGCATGATCGATCGCCATTAAATTCGTACCTGTTGGGCACCGGCGGTTAATGCTAGATGATAACAGCTGTGAGCGTTCGATCCGGGCTTCGAGCTTACTAGCGACTGGAAACTCGGAGGGAATATGTTGAATATTTTCAATTTTCAATTGAAAAAAGGGGAAAAAGGAGTCAGGGGACTGAAGATAATGATTTATTTCAAAACTTAGGCTTGACTGAGGAAGTTCTTGTAATTTGTAGGATCTAGGAGGTCAGAGCTCTCAAAGTTTCCAAGTATCCCACTTTTAATACTCCAGAACTCTCTGGTAACACACCTGTGGAATCCATAGTCTTCTCTGTGTGGTCTATCTAGCCAAGAGTGCTCTATCTCTAAATCTATACTCCTCTTCACCAACTCGATCGAGTCCAGGATCGAGTCCCACGGATCTGGTGTCGTATGTATCTCATTCGACAGGTTCAACTTCATCGCGTTCCATGAACCCAGTGTTTATCTTCATTTAGCCTCTCGCGTTTAGAGTCGTCCATCTCGCATTAAACTTAGTGCCTCCGGGATTGCTACAAGGCGGGGTTGTTGGTTTCGAGTCCCACGGATCGGAGTCGTTTATATTGAACCATTGGTTCGTCCATCAGCCATGGGAAACGCTGCACTCGCTAGGTCCTCTTAATCGCAGGTAGATTAAGTGTCCTTCCTTGCAACAGAGTGTAGCAATGCTTGTTACAGCTGTGCAAAGATGTAATCGCTGCTCTTCTATTGGCATTTTTGAGATTGAAGTAGAAAACAGTATTTTAGATTCACTTTTTTTGCATAATCATCAGCAGGATACTTTCCTAATCCATGACGTAGATTGCAAGGATGGCATGATCCTACTTGAGACCTTTGAGACTTCTGGGACTCCTCAAAGTCCTAGAGGCTCCTGAATCCATCGCAATCTTCTGGATCTCTCCGGATCTGTGAGAGCTCTGAGATCTCCATTTTGGACATTTTGTGATTAGATGGCTCCGAGTGCAAAGGGTTAAGCAAAACGAATCAAACTCTCCAAGAGATGTTCCACCCGTTTTTTGTTGATACCGTGAACCGCTTCCCTATTGATGTACCAAAGCAAACACGACAGAACTTCCGTTCCCGGCGTGACAGTTCAATCTCACCTCCGAGATCCCCATTCAGATATAGAGCTGGAAGAATGGCCATTAGCTTGTCGGTAGGAAGCTAGCGGCTCTAACGTTAATGAAGAATGCGTTTCATAAGCGTTTCAAAGAGGAGGGGGCCACTTAATTGTCAGTTGATCGCGCCATGGAGGGCGGACCAGCCACGGGGTCTATGGTAAACAGACACCAACGGTAGAAACGGCATAGGGCGAAGAAGCGCACACGTAGATTCGTATCTTTATTTATAATGTTATTAGAGTCGGCGTTCACACGAGTAACTGTACACAGAGTCCTGGCAGGGACGATAAATTGAAACACTTCGTTCCCTTAGTTGGCTTCTGTGTACATACGTCGCGAGACGTCCCGTAGTAAAGTATCAGACCCCGGTCGGGTATCTACGCGTTTGATTACGATCTTAGGTTTGTCGTGCGACCGCCACCACGCGACTGCCACTGTTTTTGGTGCAAACTCGTAAAGTCGGAGAACAGCCGGGCGATGGGGAGGCTGGTTCGATCTTCGATCGATAACGTTCCGTCGAACGGGATCTGTTCGATTTTGCGTGCATGCGCAGGGAACGTACGCGGTAGCAAGCTCGTGTCTTCGATCCCATTCGCGTCTCCTGCGTGACGTCCCACGCTTCCTATTTGAGTTTTTTCATCTCCCAGCGTGGTTCATTAGTTTTACCCGTTGTCGATTTAACTCCAGGGCGGTTTCTCACCACGGCGTGGTCCCCGGTGGCACTAAATCAATCGGATGATAAACGCGATAGCGTATCGGAACAATGTACAATGGAGGTTTCTCGCCTATTGTTACGAATTATCGCCGGTGATCGTTCGTTTCTTTAATAAGCAACACACGCCTTTTGTTTAACGCGTATCACGGGCGCGCTGCTTCACTTTCCGCAAATACGGAAACGTGGTTGAAATCAGGGTGTTGCTCCGGTCCCTGGTCCCCGCCGTCGCCGGTATCGCCGGGACGACGACGACACACAATGAATGGCGAAGTCCAGGTCGCGCGTTAAACCCGACTGTACGATTTATCGCGGCAGGAAGGAGTTTACCTACATAATTATTTATCTCGCCCCGATAGGAGTGCTCGGTAGACACACACCGGGTCGTTTCTCACCGATGCGAACCCTATTTATTTTTTATTTTAACGAGAATCTCGCGGACAAGCTATATTACGTACAGGGTGTTCAATCAAAGGTGGGTAGTGCTCTTAAGAGCGGATTTGAGGCAAAAGTGCAGCAAAGATGAGGAGTGGAGGAAATTGTGGCGAAGGTTTTGTAGCTGAATTATTAAATAATTAGTTGTACTGTTTGCGAGCGGGAAGAATGACTCTGGTTACGAGGTATCAAATCTGTAAATACCTGAATAGTTGCAGAATCAAATATCGAAGGAACCTGTGCAAACTTATGCATTATTACGAAGTTTAGTACTTGAACGTGACAAAATTGCGGGTAAATGTTTCTGTTTAACTTAGAGTTACAAATAATTACATGCAGAATTCATTTCTACACCTACCATTTTATGCGCGAGGAAAATATTTTATTTACTCAATTATCTGTAACTTCAGTATGATTTCATTCATGTTCCTCAAACATATCTGCTCCAACTTGTTTAAATTTAATCAGAGAATTTTTTAATTAAACATAAGTCTTCGTTTCATGAATCGTGTAATTGTTTTGTGGCGACAGAGGTGTCCCGCATTCCAGAACATTTTTCCGCAGGACAAGGAAGCGCATGAGCCGCGATAAGCGCGGGCTTCTAATTAGATACGCAATTACCCGAGGTATTAATTCGCGAGTTCTTTAGATCGCGGAGATATCGCTCGGCTGATCCTCGTTAGAGAATGATCCGTTTGACGGAACGGGTCCTGGCTTTATCGGGACGAATTATGCGCTTTCGTCGCATTGTTAGCTCGGGAGAAGAATCTCGATCGCGATTCAGTTCACGCTGCAACGATTATAACTGTGAGATTGGTTAAACTCTGATTCGTTTCCTGTGATCGAGGAGCGATTGTTGAGGAATCGTGGATCATTACGAGGCGTCAAGGTGTTCTTTATTGCGTTTGCGATCTGTGATTCAGTCGTTAACTCTTCGCAGCGCTGTGTATGATCAGTTTGATCGTCTAAGAAATGTCCATTTAAGTGGTTGGTATCGGCGATCGTTTGCTTTGGCTGTTTACTTTCTATGTTTGCATTCCAACTATTTAGTTTCCGTATTTGCACTTCAACTATTTACTTTCTGTATTTGTACCATATTCTGAGAGTACCTTTGTGGTGGTTATCGTTGCTAACCATTGTCTTTTCTTCGAAGATTTATTTTTTTAAACGTCCTTCTCTCAAAATGCAAGTCTCTTAAAATCTATCTTAATTTCTATGCAGTTTTAAAAAGTACAAAACAAAATTTTGAAACAGTAAAACTTTAAAAGTGCAAAACACTTTTTAATACAATTTGGTAGAAATATTTTAAAGGCCTTAACAAACAAACATATCTATTTTTCAACCCAGAAAAAAGAGTATATGGAATGTAATTCGTTTGAATTAAAAAGGAAATTATGTCACGAATCTTATCTTTCATCTCGATTTCCATTTGTTAGGAGAATAATATTTAAATCCTAATAATCATAATTATGTCAATTAGCAAACGCATTTTAAATATCGAGGGCAATCCTTGTTAGACAACCTGTTTAATGAAACATGCCTACGATAATTATGGGCTTTCGCGTCGTATTTTTAATTTCAAAGCGTCACCTTAATTGCCATACGGATATTCAATTTCATATTCTACGATATTTTTATTAGCGAGTGTGAGACCAGGCCAGGCTTCATTTATACTTTGAACAGTAATTTTTCTTATCTTCGAATCTCAAGAAATCGCGAGGCGTGAAGTTTATCTTGCGTTTTCATCCTGAGTCGTTGAATGAAGCTGAATTTTTTATCGATTAAACTGTGTTATATTTGGGCCATACTGTTTAAATCTTTGAAATGAAAAGATTGGATGCATAAGTTAGGAGAAGCATATAACATTAAAAGGCATGAATTTTCATGTATTTTAAATCATCATACTGATCTGCTTTTAATATTCCTTTCTAATGCCTTCTATGTTTAGAAAGTCCCAGATTCATGGACGTTTAAAATAGAGATGGTTTTATAATAGCTGGATCTGAAATGGAAATTTCAGACATTTATAGAGATTATTGATCCTTAATGTATAGAATGAGATTTATTTGGAGATTTTAAAATTAGGATAGTTTGGCGAATGATTGGAATTGATGTAGGAACTATATTCATTTCATAATTTTTTCACTAATATTAAATGCTAATTTATTATACAAGCAGACTTTCAATTTGAGCTCAATGATTTACTATTCTATTTGCATTTATTCCTCTGAAATAAATTATTGATATTTTATTGATATTTAAATTGACAACCAATAGAAACATCGCAGTTTAAGAAGATGAAAAACGTGAGAAATCTGAACTTAGGAATTTCGATTTCCCATTTTCCTTAAAGCAAAAGTCAGAAATTCTTTCTCATTTACATATTCACCTAAATCCCACCAAAATGGCGTCGATCGGCGTTCGCGAGGAGCGCATATAAAATTTCACGCTGACATTGATTACGTGCGTTAATCATTCGCGTTCGCGCACCTTTATACCTCTTAAATCGACTGGAAAAATAACGATGCGCGTGCGTGCATAGGACGGAAAGAGAAAGAGCGGGAGCGAGAGCGCACATTACGCTGACTGACGCAAATCAATTGCGAAAGAAGCTTCCTCGGCTCATTAAGATCCTCGACGCAATCAGCCGCGCAGCCACAATAACACTCGCGGAGGAAACTTTAACACTGTTACTCGCGTCACTGCTATGGCTTCTGGTCTAAGTCTTTATCACAGATCTAAATAACGAATGCTTCAATTTATTCAACATGATTTGCTTTTATTTCATTGCACATTTCCTCTCTTGGTTCGCTTCATTAAATATCTTTAATTCTATTTCGAGTCTTCATGGATTGCTTCAGTTGAGAAATATTTTTTGCAAACTGTCTAGAATAAAATAATATTCTTATTTATTTTCAGTGGGTTGCCATAGGTATTTTTTAAAATCTATTTTAATAAAGGTCTATCTTTACTGATTGATACTTAATGGTAGCACAATTTTTCAAATAGATCAGGTTCAACTCAGCCACATTTGCTCCATAGTCACTTAGACTTAGTCTGATACCTTCAGTTTGTAATTGGTCAAGTTTCCACTTGAATTTTTTTGTAGAAGTACCAGATGAGTCCATAGTTAACTATAGCCCTACAAAGGATTTTCACACGAGGGATGATCCTTCATTAAATCCGCATTATCCACATCTGGTGTCAATCGGTTCCTGGCAACGAAGGATCCCCATCTAATGGTCGATTCGCGACGATGGCGATGGTTCACGTACATTTAGAGCAAGCGAAGGAGCGGGATTCGCACTCAGAGCGTCTGACAATTTGATTGCTATCCGGCAGCGGTATCGCAACATCGTCGAACCGGGCCAGCCGGTACAACAGCGATTTATCTTGATTTACACGTGATCGTGATGCCGGTTACCCCGTAATTGAATCATAGCGCTACGCTCGGCCGTACACATTCTTTACGTCGGTCCTCGACTCGTGGCGATCCCCGTTGCGATGAATCGCTCACGTGCCTCCCCCCATTGCGGTCCTCCGCTGTTGTAATTTGCGGTTTTAGAGACAAGACTTACTGCTGAACTCGATCCCTCGAAACTCTTTACGCGGTGCTCCATTTTCAGGCGCAAACATGGGCAATTTTATGCGAACGGCGCATGTTTTGCTACAGGGATGCAGGCTCTCAAAATCTTTGATAATCGTTGATTTTACAGGTGTGTTAGCGTTTGAGGTACATTGAGGTCTTCTTTTTTCTGGACCACACTGTACATTTTTTGATTTCTGAATATTCCTTTTCTTTTGTATCCGATTTCCGACATGTTTCGATGTTTTTTCAATCTAGTACTTGTGCAACTTCCATTATTGCATTGCGTAACCCTTATTATTTTCAGATAATCTTTGATCAAAACTCATACGTGTCTCAAATCGACCAATCTTATCTCTCCTCGAATTATAAACCAAACTGAATTATTTCTCAAGCATCCTCTACATCTAAATCGTTTTTCCCCATCCGCTACGTCGCTTATGTTCACACGTCCTCGCGTCCATCTTGAATTTTTGCCAAACTTCCTCGAAACAATTTTTAAGCTCTCTGCAGCGGAATATATTCCTACGATATCCAACTGTTTCATAAATATCTAAAATATAATTGCATATTTCAGGGTGAATTTTCAAAATTAAAATATAATAGCCATAAAGTACTCCTTCGCGTGATATTGTAAGAATTAGTAGAGTTTCTCTTGGGCTGTTTTATTACAATTCAGAGATGGTAGGTTTGTTATGTGTACAGGAAGTAAGAACGGTCGAATTGTTCGCGATAATGTTGAGTGGAAGGCGGATAACGTGGCTCGATTAGCATGCAAATTCGCGATGACTCTCTCGTTAGCGGCCCAGCATTCCGGGGACCGCTTGCTCTATCACGACCGAGTCTGCATTGTTGATGAAACGCGGAAGAAGCGTGCCTGGTGCAGACCTGCTGCGACAGATGGCGCCACTCAGTCTGGCGAGTATACTCGCTTCTCAATTTTATGTGCGCGCATTCGCTCGAATCCGTGTCGAATAACGGGAAAAGAATTTTGTTGCATTTTCAAATATAACGATTATCTGACGCCCGAGCAAATTATTTTTCGAATTTTTCTGACTATGCTATGTTGGATCCAAATTTGGAGAGGTAGCTATTCTTATTAAATAAGGTATACGATTAAAAAATTGTAGATTAACTGCAGATTAAAAACGGGAACTTGTATAAGGTGATAATTAACTATCGACAGCATCGCCTCTTAGACTTGCGAATTCGTTGATCATCGAGTAACTGTTTTCTTTTAACCAGCCATTATAAAGTAACAGAAACAGACAGGTTAATAACGTTTTTTATTTTCCAATGCCGTGGCTTCGTCGTTCAACAAAAGTGAGCGAAATTTATCGGGTGCCGTGTTCCTCGTACTTATCTCGCGGATCCGCAGCGACTACTCATTTCTCGTACTTTCATCTCACGCGAATTGCTTCGCGTGATCGCCCGACAAGTGAAAATCCTACACATCACAAGCATCGTCCATTTTCACCTTTGCGAGGTCCTTAAATATTCAGTGATCAGTGTTCTCGATAATAAATTCACGCGAAGAAAGCCACGACGTCCATTTCTATAAGCGTTTTTAATCTGTCGAGTGATACTAGGAAGTAATCATAAATTTCATTTAAGGTAAACGGAGGGAAGGCATGTGTCGGCAATTGTTTATATAATGTTTACTTTAAAATCCAGCATTTCGTTTATTATTTTGGATCTTTCGTGTTCTTATTCGTGTGTTTTGGTCAAGCAAACAATTTTTAGGTATACGATATTTATTCAAATTTTATTCAGGGAAATAGGGAACTCTGGATTCTCCTGCCTTGTTTCTTATATGAGATGTTACGACTGAAAGGGTTGCTAGTAAATTGAAAAAGTAATAATTTTATATCATTTCTATAAACTATTGGTGTTCCTTTCTTAGAGAAAAATCCAAAATGACAAATCTTACAGTGATCAACTTCGTCAGCAATTCAAGGTACTGCTCTTTTGCAAAAATTCTTTCAGAATATAGCAAACTGAATCCGTGCCATACAAAATGAGCACTTTCATAATCGCCAGCAAGAATATGAAGAATCCATCATTGCCATTACATCACTGCTCTTATTTCTTTAATGCACACGTAACAATTCATTTATTCGAAATGCAATCTATAAACTGGCCAAAGTATATCTTTTACCCAAATTATTTTAAATACTCACGCTTTAAAATGTCTGCCACAGGGGGTTAAATTGCCCAGGTAGGAAGCGATAGGAGCCACGAGGCTCGGCGAGGGGAGGGCATAATGGACGCGGTCTGGAGAACAGGAGATTGAAGTCTGATTTGCACTGAAAGGAGTATGAATTAATCTCCATTGTTGAAATGTGAGTTTGAGGAAGCTATCGGAATAGCTTTCGCGAGCACGAGTATGAATACGGTCGGTGCGCAGTTGCACACCGGTGCGCGGAGATTGAATTCGATAGCGCGATTGAAATAAGAATTAATCGCTGTGTGTTTTCGGTATGGCAACGTGACTGGGAACGGTCACGACATGCTTCCACTGCGAATTAGGCTCGAGGAGACGCGCTATCGGGGCCTGGAAAAGTCCCTTGGGGGAATGGATCGAAATGGAACGGAGGGATTTAGATAGAGGCGAGATCTAGAAGATCTTGGAAAGTTAAGAAAACGAAAGAAAATTGTCTCTGTCGTGTTATCTGCGGAGAGATCTCTGTCGAAAGTAACAAAACTGATACTTCGATCTTTGGGGGGTTGGAATATAAATTGTAAAATTTGTAGCAAAATGGTTTTAGTACAGCTCAAGGTTGTAGTTATTTCTATATTTTCATTTTTCAAGTATAGTTACTATCTGGTGAGATATATAAATTAATTGCTCACTATGTCAAATGTCACAATTTATCATTGGCTATAATGGTGAAAATTGCAACGACAGTGGTGTCAATTCTAACATAAATTAAAAAACACGTCAACGATAGTAAAAAAACAAACTATTATGATTTAAGAAATATGATATAGTACCACACCATTTCATATCTATCATATCCATATTTTATATCGTATATATTATTAAAGTACACGTAAACGATAGTGAAGGAAGTGAAAAACCATTATGGTTTAAAAAATATGATAGAATGTACACGTTTGTTAAATTTTCTACACGCCTACGCCTCAAAAAACATGAAACATGGTACAGCAGGAAGCGTTAAAACAATTCTCGCGCACGAACAATGGCGTCCTTTCCCGAATCGGCTATCACCTCGGTCAGCTCGATGCGAGAAATTTCGCGGAAATAACGGAGAACGTAACATCGAGCATAACGTCGAGCAAACTCGACGAAAGCCACGCTGTCGGCGGTGATACGGCAATTTGGTCGTCCGTGAAAGAGTCATTCAATTAACCGTGAGTCCAAGAATGACGAGTCGCGAAGCGATGAGCCCGAACAAGGGATCTAACGAAACGCGAGTCCCCGACGACGTTCCGCCTTCCATCGCGGCTTGAACGACGACATTAAAGAGCCGTGATTTCATAGTCACGCGAGCATCGCGAAGCAGAAGAGTCGTAACCTTTGTGTTCGCCGATGACAATCGTCGCTTTAAATCCGACAAAATGTATTTTCCTCGCCGATATACAACGCAGATACGTTTCGCCGGCTCGCGGGGACGTACAATGGCGCCATTAAACCGTAAAATCTTCTCGACATTGATAAACAATATCGTGGCCTTTTGCCTGATACTTTACGCCGTGGGAAAGCGTATCGTGCGATTACACGGACTCTCCAAGATCGTTTGCCTCTATGACCCCTCGGACTTATGCATCCAGGCGCGATTATTATTCCCATTCGACTCACAAAACTTTCCGTGACCAACTTCGGAAATTGGATTCCGTGGAATATTGATCTCGAGGTCACATAATTATCACCACCACATGGATTCTATCATATCATACAATATTTGTCTAAAACATTTTTTTATATTTACAATCGTTTAGGAAATAACTGCTATATCTGTCATGACCATTAGGTTGAGACTCAAGTTATATATTCAGATCCATTACAATGGAGATTAGATTGAGGATTTACAAGGTTTTTATCGTAATAAAATGTCGCGAAAATATGTCTACTTAACCAAGAAAACCATAAATGTGTGAATATCAAGGCAGGTAATACAGTCTTACACATAATGCTCCCAGCAACCTATGCTAATCACATCTTCTGTCATTGTCGCTACGAAATCCTACACAATCGCAATCAAAATGAAAAAAAAAACAGATCTTATGACTAAACTACAATACCTCCCTCAAAGTCCAAGGCTGCTACCACCCCACAACCCTCACCTTGCACCATTTTACCCCATGCAGACCATGCCCATACCTCCTCGAAAATAAAATAACGCGTGCCACGCAGACCCCCAGTCGCCTGTCACCCCCTCGCGCATTACGTTCATTCACTGGGGCAGCGGTCGAGAGTCGACGGGAGTCGGTTCGATTATCCCCGCGTCGGGACGGCGAGCGTCATCACGCATGCCCGTGCTGTGCGCCGCTGGTAGAGGCCCTGCACGTCGTGGTCTCCCATCGAGACGGGAGATATTTTGACAGTACGCCGCCCTGCATCCACCGGTTCATGACACCTTCGTTCGCGACGCCCTTTCGTCCCTCGAACCATCCACCGCGATTCGCGAATTCTTCGTCGCGAATCGTGAACCAGCGTCCCTGGACGCGTTTCTTAACGGGGTCAGTCGATAATCGACCGTTCCGAGGTGTTTGTACGCGAATGGAGTGATCGTCTCGCGAAAGGGCATCAGGAGGGCCGAGTGAGTGGCTCGCGAAGGCTTATGCCCTTCCGTGGCCGCGAGACTGACTTTTCGACGTACGCGAAAGGTGTCACGCGAGTTGCTGCTCGGCGCAAGGGTGTGCGACCCGTCGCGTTGATCATTTTCCCGGCTCGGGCATCGATCGTTCGCGATAAAGGCGAGTGTCGGGGCCTCCGTTACGCGTTTGGGGAAGTGTCGTCCAGTCACGGTAGGGGTTGGTTTGGTGTGCGCAGTTAGTTGTGTCTATCATCACGCTACGGTGCATCGCCATGGATATTTCGTCGGGCGGTCGCGAGAGCTTCCGCTCCCGTGCGACGAAGCTTGAAAGCTGCCAGAGCTTTCGAGTCAGAGTCGAAGGGGAAACCAGGGGATAAAGGATGCTACGGATGGTAGAATTAGCCTCCCAACGTTGTGGAAGCTCGACGAGAGGAGCAGCGAGAGGAGGCTCCGTGTAGACTCGACGTCGCAATTTATTTTTTATTATTATAATCCTGCCCCCCGAAGATCCTCGTAAAAAGGACTCTGGGGATCGCCTTGGCGAGACGGACAGTTCATAAACCAGGCGTTTTCCCCGTCTCGAGGGTCTGGATGCGTTCCAAGCGGTTGAAAGGTTAACGTGGACTGTTCCGCGCGTCAGAGGCGAACGCCAGCGCCCTGGAAAAAGGAGAAACGTAGACTCGAGTTTGCTGAGTAAAAATCGGAGGAGGCCTTGGCGAGTGGCTTCTCCGAGCGACTTGACGGTGCCAGGATTCGCGGTGGATCCCAGCTCGCGTGCATCCCGAGTGGGCGGATGCCGCTGTCCATGCCAAGGACACGTATCCTCGGGCGCGAGAGCGGAGAACAATGAGGATTTCAACGTGGTGGCTCGCGGGGACGCCGTGTCGGGAATGCAGCGTCCATAGCGTCTCGTGTCGGTCGTGTTCCTCGTCGTGGTCGTCGTTGAGCCGCGTCAACGAAACCTAGCCCACGTTGGTTGCCCGTTGGTCGACGAGACGACGCCGTTCCGTCGTCGTGGTGCACACCGTGGGAATAAATCTAGAGACCGGGTGACACGAGAGAGAGAACCTGGAACAGGACGAAAGGAGCCGCGGTACCCGAACGAGGCGAACGAACCGACGATAAAAGAGAGGCTAACGAGCCGAACAGGATGAGTCACTTCGACTGGAAGCTGCTGCGCCGGAAGAAGGTACACACAACCGTGTCCACGAACGCCAGAACACACTTTCCGTGCTCCTATTCCGAACTCCTGACCCCTCGCATGCCCCGTCTCTCACCGTTACTCGAACCTTATCGACCCAGGGAAAAATCACCCCGTGGTCCTGGGGAGGATGTCTCGCACAGCTAAATCGGGGATGCTAAACCTAACTCATCCAACGATTCAAACGCCGGACTTTATTAAAATTGAATTGAACATAGTTACAAGTGACGTATTGATCGCAAAGAACGACTCTTAGAGGAAGAACACACGACAGATATTATAACAGCTATGTATTATAAATTGAAACTGTGGTTTTGGATTATGTGTAGAATTAGTAACGATGGGTACACTAATCTTTTTGCTCCTTGATTAACATGTAGACCATTGTGGGGACTTTTGTGTGAGGTCGCTTTTATCGTGGGGGTAGTATGAGTTTTATTTTTTTCATATGGACAGAAAATTTATTATGAGATGAATAATGCAATAGTTCTATTTAAAATGGGGACATTAAACGATCGGAAGTGGCTTCCTGATTTAAATGAAACAGGAGACTTTTTCAACCCCGGCATGGGCCACGAATTTTCTATCTATCAAATAAAATATGCAGTGGTTCGAGTTCATTTTCCATCTGAAACCATTTATTATTACAACAATCAAATAAAAATATTCTGTACGTCAAAATACTTCTCAAAATAGGAGCTTTTATTAATGCTTTTACAATAACTTCTTTGACTCTGTAATTCACAGTTGAAATTCATATAACATGCAATGATAAAATAATAAACAATGTTAATCGTGTAACTTTAAATACTCTCCAAAATAGAAGTAACATTTAAATTGTGCAAGCTCAAGGTAAATGGACGCTGTCCTCCAAAAGGGGCGTCGTTAACGTTTGGGATCCATTTGTCAATGGTGTCGACGAAGTCGTCGGCGTCGGATGGCTCGTTTTTTCCCCCCGATGTCACGACGGTGATAGGTCGAGCGACGAATGAACGATTTCACTGCAATTTCCGTGGATTGCTTTTTGGTCGAATGGCGTTGCTTCCGACGATGATGTTGTGACTTTTTAGGGGTTGTTCGAGGAGAATAGCCTACATTGTAGCATTTCGGGGTCGATGAAGTGTGAGATGGAGTTGGGTAGAAAATTGCTGTGTGATGATCGAGCCATTCGTTACGAAATTAGTCCTTACTTTTTCACGATGACATTATTGCGGTCAATATTGTGAATTTTATCGTTATTTTTTTAATAGAATTTTTTAAAGTAACAGGTTTTGTTGATATATTGGAGTAAGTTAAAAGTTAAACTTAAGCAGTGGTAGCTAGACTTTGACCACTACTATGTGCGTACTTATGTCATATTTGTTTACATCATCACTAAATCATCGCTCAAATTTAGAAATAATAAAATTAGGAAGATATACATTAAAACACCTATCATTAAATTAATTAATGTTCATATTCGCTAATATTCTATCCATTCAACAAGCAATAGCATACTTTCTGAAAAACACATAAGAAACACAATTCCATTATGTCTAAGAGACGAAGTATTTAATTTAATATTTTCTGGGTCCCCTTACCACCTATTTGATAATAATATATCAAGTATCTTATTTTATTTTTCAAGACTATCATTTCAAATTTCAACTTAATACTCCAGAAAATCATTTTTAAAACAATCGAGTGGTCAAAACTGCGAAGGTGGACACCCCTTTAAGGTGTACTCAACAGCGATTGGGTAGAACGTTTCCCTTCCGGTTTCCCGAAGATTCCTGTTCGGTAATAACGTTCCCCGGATCCAGGGCACCGGGATTTAATCGGTTTTCTAGAAAGTTCCAGCGCGTTGTAATCGTGAGACGTTGCTGCATTCTTCGTCGAATCGCGGAAGCTGCGGTCTCCTTCGTCACGGTTGCTTTCGAAGTTTGCCAGATTGCTGGTACGCTCTCTTTATTGGCGTGCATCAGGTACAGGTTGCTCTGCTCGGTTGCATTGGTCGTATTCACCCAGGTGTTGCTGCGACTAGGATGTTAGGAGGATTAGTACCTTAGGATTCGACGGTCTTATATGTAAAGCAATCCAAACCAATTTCTGTAAAGAGGTACATAAATCCACTATTGTTATTTGCTTTCTGTTTACATAACTCATGACCACGATTTGTTGTGTTTGAATTTATTTTCTATATTGAAAATTGTTGTATTGGTGTGTGTTTCTAGTAGAGAATATTTTATTATGTTCTTTTATGTTCTTTTATGTTCTACAATCTTTTCTTAACATTCAATGCTTGAATTTCAATTCCACCCATGGGGCAATGTCCCCCATGCTTCCCAGTATAAGTTCCTCAATAGTTTCTTCATCGACCACGCGATTGCACGATACCTAACGTTTGAACATCGCGGAAAAACCGACCGCTGGAGATCCCAACGAGTCTTAGTTAATTAATAACCGAGCCAGGAGACACGCTGCGCTCGTTTCAGGCTTTCGACACGAATCTAATATACCTTGTCTCTCATCGTGTTCTACGCCTCTCTGCTCGTTGGTCTCCTGTGGCCTGTCGTCGTGTAAAGTATGTAACAAACTCATTTCCAATTAACGTTTAAAAGTTGGGCAACTGCTCCACGTTGCATGGTCGATGGAACGAAGCGAGACTATGTATAGGGTGATGTGAAAATTGGGACTTTGCATCAGGATCGAAGCTTGTGCTCTTAGCTTTTGTTAGGATGCCTAATAAAATGTAATATATTAATCACGAGGGATGGAATATCTCACAAGTTTATGCCACTTATGTTTCTGCTATTCAAAGTAGTTCGTGAAATACATCTTTAAGTGTTATGAAAAAATGTGAACACTCTTTTTCCACTTTTCTGGGAATCATTACATCGTCACTATAAAATTTCTATAGCTTTTTTTTTTGTTAAATATAAGAACAATTTGCGGCAAGAACCTGATATATTCCACACCACTTATGCTTTATTAAAAAACAAAGTCCCAGAGAAATCTTTTAATTTCGAACGCTATTTCGTCTCAAATTCAACGTCGCGAAAATTCACCAAGCCGAAGGACCTTCTCCTCGAAATTTCATTTCGAGGCTCGTCGCGTCAGTTTCGCAGCAGTTGTTCGTTTCGTCGGCGACGTTCGACGTTAATTGCCACTTCGTTACTCCGTCGTCGACGCATTCGCGAAGGGGTGAATCCGGCAGCTCTTGCTTTTCAGACTCGTGTAGTTTTCTGCTTGACCGCATCAATCAGGCTTCTCTCGACTGGTGACGCGTAGCGTTCGACGATTCATTGCTTTATTAAGTGGAAAATTGCGTTAGGGCACAGGGATTAGGACGATACCACCGATGGGGCGGCATTAATTTTAATTGCTTTCGAGCAGAAGGGTTGCGGAGAGAAATCTGAAAATTTCTGATGCATTCGTGGGGTTTTTTTGCGAGTGGTGGTAGGCAGATTTTTTTTATTTATTATTATCGTTCCATCATGTATAATATGTCGTGTACATTTCAACATTATACTATAGAATATCGTATAGAGTCAAATTGTAGATGTAAGAAAGAAATAATTGAATAAGACTCAGGAAGAGTCGAGAGTCTTGTTTAGAGTTTCTGTGTATAATGCATGCGCCTATTGTAATATTTTACAATACAGAACTTTATGACTTTTCTTATTATTTTCAAAAGCTTCTTCAATCTAACGAGTCTTCTGCTATCATTAATTAATACATACCATATTCGACATACTTTCTTGTACGGTTATTCTTTCGTTGTTTCTCTGCATATTCGTCGTAGCATACAATTAGGGCATTCCCTTGAACCTGGCGATATTCATTACTGCAGTCCTCTATTCATCCTCAAGCATAATCCAAAACTGCTCCCAATCGCAAAAGCGTTGCCCTCCGCGATAGACGATATCCTCCTCGAGCCTGCCGCGGCGATGCAACGTACGGTAATTAGAAACGGTAAATGAATTAAGCTGTAAGTGGCTTTCTCCGTTCGCGTCTGGCGATAATTTATGCAGGAAAGTTTGCATTATGCCGCTAATAGGGCTGTTTCGATGATATTTATAGAGCCGTTTCATAATACGTTGTACGTTATACTGGAGCGATAATTAGAAGCACGCTGGGGCACCGCGTGTGCACAAACAAACGCTTACAAACGCGAATCGACGCAGACACAGCCGCGCGGCGGGAGTTACATATCGTTCCAGCTAACTTTTCCCATCCGTTTTTCAACGCGATAAAGCTGCTAACCGTACCGAGCATAAACGTCCGCGTATCGCGAGTTACGAGCGGCTCCGCTTTCAGGTGAATCGGTTCAAACCTGGGGTGGGTGTCTTTGAGGCCCGCCGATTGTTGCATCGGCGCACGTGTGCCAGCGCTGATCCGCGCACAATGCCCGGACGATAATCGTGTTTCATTAAGACGAATCGCGAGCCGTTTCGCGGCTGGGACGGGCCAGGCAAATTTGAGAAAGCGGGAATGATCGGTGTAATCGCGTCCCAGCCGTCGTAACTTCGCCTCTTGTCTTCGCGCCGAGCGATAGATAAACCTTGGGACGATTGTTAACAGGGTAACGGCCGCACGATTGTGTTCACAGGCCTCGTTGGATTCCACGGGTGTGTTCTATTGATATCGTTAAATCGGGAATCGTGTGTCTTGTTAATGCATGCCAGGGAATAATGAAGCGGATAAACATGCTTATTTATTTCGGTTACCTCGGGGCTTTTCATTATGTATCTTGCGGGGGTGGAGGCGTTAAGTCTTGGGAATTAATTGTGGAGGAAATGAGAGTTGGAAGAGATTTGGGTTTGTGGTGTGTGAAGGAGTAGTGTTTGGGGAGAGTGAAAATATTTTTGTTTTTTTGGGGGATGTAGATTTTCATTCAAGATGGTAACCTTATCTGGGGGAGTATTTTCATGCTGATGACTGGTGGCTCTGCAACTATTAGAAGTTTTAAGCCTTTGCACTCGAGAGGTGACTCTCAGTCACCGCTAGGTTTTCTTTAGGTTTAATTTCTTTGGAACTCGAAGTGCCAATAAAATGATTGTCGTTGAGGCAAAGGTGACCTGATTCTCAAATCTGAAATTAGAGATCTCATTTTCGAAGTCAGTATAATCTTAGCATTCGTGGCAATAGAATGCTAAGAAAGCATCACGAGTTGCTGGTAGATACCAGAAAAAAAGGCCTCGAATGCAAAGGGTTAATTTGACGAATTATACTTGTTTTGGACTGCCTACTCACTTGGTTGACGATCTCAACGCATGGGAAAATACAACGGTGCAACAATTTTCATTGCGAATTTCCCACCGGTTGCTGTCGCTATTTCCCCAACTCGATGGCACAGCTTTTCACCGCGCAACGTCACGTATTCCTTTGTAAACTGGGGAATCGATCGCGTTCCAGTGCATTGTCAGACCTCGAATTGTCGTCTGTCGCGTGCGAAACTGTTCACAGTGTTTCCACTTGCCAGCATCGGGGCATGGCAGTTCGCGTTCGCATGTTAGTCAAAGTAGGCCAACAGAACCGTGCATTGGCCAGCACCGTGAGGGTAGAAGGAGGGTCGATGCAGTTTCGAATCAATAATCGTGTCTGCAGTTGGCTATTTAAGTTTCGTCGGGAGAACACTTGCTCCAAGAATAGCCGCGCAAACGTTAACAGTATATTCGTTCGTCAATATTTTCATACGTAACATCGTTCGCGAAACATCCAGAGGTTTGTATACCTCGCGTGAGTGTAATAATAAACGACAAAGGAATTATCGACCGGAAGACTGCTGAGAACTGTGGGAGACGCGTTTCGTTAAAGTTTGTTAAAGTTAACAGGAAGGTTGAATATGAAGATTAAATGTGATGTGGATTGATTGGTTAATTCTTATTCTTTTGTTATTCGATGCGCAGAGTGTGTCATTGTATATTGAAGTGGGCCAGGGATAAGAAAGCGGTAGTAAAGGGGATTCGATGCTGTAGGAACTCCATCTTCAAAGCACAGGTAGCACTTATGTAAGGGTAGCTTGCTTAAGGGGCGAGGGGTACTTACAAATTTTAGAAACTGGTATTCCCAGGTATTTGCTCGAAGTAGAACATTTCAAGAATATCCCCAGAAAATTTCAAATTGATCCGGCCAAACATGCTTGAGTTATTCAAGTACCCCTTAAGTTAAGTGTAAATAGGGTGTAGTGGATTTAGGATTTGGAAAATATTTGTGGACAAGCTTCTGTGCACATGAATTATAGGCTGATTATTTTGCAGTCGCAAAAACTCTTATTTATTTTATCCTTCAACTATTTACTTAGAGCGGTGATTGATTGAAATAAATTGAGTTTATTCATTCACAAGTCGGAAGATGTCTTTTTGAATCGAAAGAGTGTGATTGATTTTTCATGTACACGTTTCTACACTTTAAATGTCGTTCGTACATCTCATTCAAACGTCGTCTGTAATTGTATATTCATTGAATGTATTAAAAATAATTTTAGGAATACATGCGGTAGCTTCCTCTAGATTTAGAATTAGCTCCACTTTTACTTTAACCAACTTACAATATCTTTTACAATTTATAATTAACACAGGCTCGATAGTGACTGTCTATAGTGCAAGGAGTAGTCCTTTCCTTAAAGTCAAAATTAACCACCCTTACTCGCAAAAAGACCTTCGACTTCCACGCCTACAACTCCCTTCAAAGAAATCTGGTTGCTGCAGGCAGATGATATACTTCTCAATTTTATATCCGTCGCGTCGTCGATAAAGTATCTTATTATAAAGCACGCTACCCCGAGTGTACCCTCCGCCTCGTCTAGCAGCGCGAGAGGATCGAGGGTACTGCCTCCTCGACTCTGTCTATTCCATCCGGGTGGGGCTAAAATCGATCCTACACCCCCTGAGTCCCCTCGCCGCCCCCAACCTCCAGGAATTGTGGTCGCTTCGGGGGACTCCAACCCCGTAGCAAAAAGCTTTTTCTCCCTTGAAGCGTCCGTCGCTTTGTGAACCCTGGTCCCCGTCCTCCTAGTTTCTTCCAACCCCTTTCGACCCTCCAGCCTCACCTTGCCCTTGGACTGCGCGTTTCGACGAGCCAACCGTAACCCGCTCTTTTATCGAGCTGCCAGCGGAAGGCGACTTCCGCTCCCGTGAATCTCCGTACCCGGTGGCGGATATTTGGGATACTGGTTCGCGCTCTTCACTTTTCAACCCTGGGGGTTATTGAGGTTCAGACAGCTCGCAGTTCGCAGTCCTAGCTCTGTTTGTAGATTGTGGGCTTTTTGGCCTTTCGCGGTTGTTAAATAATGTGTATGAAGGGAATATTAGTTCAGTTTGTACCGGAATGTGTACAATTAGGTGGAATGTACTTATAACCATTGGTGTTTCCAAAGGCGCAATCTTTATTATCCACATCTTTTCAGTGGTCGATTTAATTTTATTATCGACGCATTTTTCCTTTGATTAAATGATATTATGGTTAATGATGAATCTGTTTATAAAGACTATGAGTCATGATTTTTTCCTGCAGGATTGGATACAACCGAAGGGGTGTGTTTATAAATCCATGTGCCTTTGAGTCACAGTGCCCATTTTCTTTATTTTCTAGGAAATTATTTCTACCAATTGCATTCCAAAATAAAATAACATTCATCCCATAAAGGGTATAGAGAGTATCATGAAGCCTAGAGAATGCAAGCTTCGAAAAATCCAAAAAATTTCAATTCAACCCCAATTTAAATTCCTCTTGAAATTCCTTCGAACTTGTCTATAAACTATTACCTAAATTCAATTATCGCCTTATCGGTTTTATCGGTGATCCCAACGTGTCTACGGCAGGGTAGATAAATCAGCCACGATTTATCCAATGCCTCGTATTATGGTGATCACGTACACTCGTTACCAGCGTAGCGTGCACGACGAATCTGTACGTGGTTCGTGAATGAAATTCCGCTTCGTCCGCGGCGCGCTATAATGGAAACTTCATTGGAACCGAGCCAAACTTCGCTTCCCTCTGTCCACGAATCGCGGATAGCTACAAAGAGCAGACCAATGGGCGCTGGGCTTGGCAGATTCAATTTGCCTCGGGAGAGTCCATAGCAATTTTCGCGCTATTTCCAGACAAACTTTTCCAGTTTTACGTCGCAGACAGCGAACGCTTCGGAAATACAATTTCAGTGTTTACGAATAACGCGGACTCGTTTGGTTCTGGTGATTGGAATTGAATCGGAGTAGAATTTTTAGAAACTAGACGAATGGCACTACTGCCGATGAATAGTATTATTTGATAAAATATTTAATAGAATAATTTGTCGATGTCCAAATACACTTTTCTACTGTATGACATCTATCTCTTAAAAAATAAGCTACCCCTACAGAACTGCCCAAACTGAACACTAACAAGGATTTAAACTTACTTCACAAAGATATTTATTAACAACAAAAAATATTGTTCCTCGAATTACTCATCCTCACTATTGTTTGCACTTCTGTGCTCTCGATTCTCCAGAACTGAATTCGCTTATTTACGTACAGAGTTACTTTCATCCCAATCCAGAAACTTTTAAATCCCCCATCTTCTTCCAGTATATTCCAACATCACTGTGTACAAAAAGCACATGTTGTAGGATGACGTAGCGTTATCAGAAAGTTGGGGAACCGCCTGATCCGAGACTTGCAACTCTTGCAAGAACGTCGAAGGCTCTCCTCGTGGGTTTCGCAGGCCACCCGCGCTCGCTTCTTTTCCCAGCGAAATTTCTCTCTACTTTTGAACGTGATACGTCGCCACAGGACCCGGTGTGCCTGTTACTCGGTGATCATCGGTGTCTACCTGAGAAGAGATTCTCTCTATATTCGCTTTAGCTGACCGCGATTGTATCTCAATAACCTTATTTCGCGACGATCGGCCACGGACACGTCAATGGTTCCTCGGTGAAATTTAAGCTCGAATTTCACGAGGTTTCACGCTCGACTTGTTCGAGAGAGCATCGAACGTGCGGCGAATCGACGGGCGGTAAAGCCGAGGTCGTTGGTAATTGCGGGAACCTTGTCCCTCGATTAAGATAATTAGCGAAACGGTGGAAACGAATCGTTCCGAACGGTGTTGTTTCGTCCATTTCGATCGGTGGCTACCGATAACGCCGCCATTATGGTACTCGCCTGAGCGTATACGTTTAGGAACATTTGGGAAGTTTTGGGAACGAGGGTCCATGAAGAATGCAGAATGGAAGATTTTAATGCTGGAATTTGCAGAACTCTCTAATATTGGCGTGTTTAACATCCTTATTCGACCAGGAAAATAAAAATGGTCCTTATTGCCTTTGCCAGCCTCACAAATATGAATTATTTATTCCCCAAAAGCCATAAGAATTTCTCGACAAATTGGCCATTATAAACCTTGAAATTTAATACTCTCATTGATACAACGCAATTCCCGTTATTCCACGGGTAATTATGAGGCCCCTTGACGAAAATGTCTCCCATGTATCGCCTCGATCTGAAATCTGCAGAAAATCGCTTCGTAATTGCGCGTGACAGTGCAAGAATATTAGGTTCTCGCGCGGAGGCTTAATTCTGATTAACGATCCTCCGTTAAGGAGCCGTTTTTACGCTCCTGGGTATTTACATTCCATCGTGTCTGTTATTAAGCCGAAATCAAACAGAAATCGATTGGCCTTTTGTAGAAAGTGGAGGTCGAGCGTCGACGCTGTATCGCTAAATCATCGGGTTTAATATTTTTCAATGTTCGATCGTGTTATCGAGTCTATTAGCGATTGGTTCGATCGATGGAGAGAAAACAAAAAACTTTCTTATATTTGCGTTTTCTATAAGAAAAAAAAGGACCGTTTTCTCGTCAAGCAGCTTCTGCGAATAAACGCTACGAAAGAGAAACCATTCGCGTTTCGATTAATCTCGTCCCTTTTTTTTTAGTGAGTAGGAGGTATCTTTTTAGGTAATCGTAGTTAAACATAGTTGGCTTTGTAGTAAGTAAATTAATAACAATAAATTTCTGTCGGACTGATTTTGGCATTCATTGATGATAACAATAGCATTGTGTTATATTATTATGTTATTGTGTTAATATAGAAGTGTTTTTTAGTGTGTAGCTAAACTGGTGCTACTAATATTGCGAATTACTGCGTTATTACCAGTACTGGGAACTCTAAATCGTTTGAGCTAACAATTAAGATCAACAAAACTGGGACTCAGGGCGTGTCGCTTTCAAGTCGTATCGGTCCGCAGAAAAAATTCTCTCCTATCATAAATCAAACTTTACCTTCGACTGCCTATCGTCTTTTAAACCACATACCTATGAAACCACTCGACTATGATCGTTTTCAATTATTTTAACTGGTCAGACACATTTCCCCTCCAGCCAAGACTGGCCCAATTTTGATCCCCTGTTCTGCTGTTGCTCAGCATACTTCTGCCAAACGTATAAATATATTTAGGTTAAATGGAGTGGAGTCTAATCTTTATCGACTTTTCTTATGAACAATGATATCTGCATCGACAGATGTTTAATTTTCCTTTATTTCCTTGGAAGGCCTAAAAATTTAGTTCCATCAGTCAATAGACAACATTCTCTCCAATATTCAACTTCAAATAAATTCAGTCGTCTATCATCTTCCAGACTATTTCTGTATTGCACTCCCACCCTACAATCTATCCCTATTAACCCGAGAATTAATTCCAACTTTCGAATCCAACGAACCGTGAAATCGCCAGCATTTTATTCGCGTCCACGTACCGTAAAAATTCCCTTCCCCATCAGGAGTCATTCAGCCCAAGAAGACGAAGCTCCGGATGGCTCATGGCAACTCACCAAACGCGAGGATCACGGTTCGACCGATCTAACCGCAAACTCACGCGACTGAAAACATACTTGCATCGCTCGTCTCGCTCCAGAGCAGTCGTGGTTTCTTCATACGTTCTGTGATTTACGAACAAGTCGTCCACGACGCTCCTCGCCGTTTCCTAATGCAATTCATTCCGCTTCGACAGGCTCCGGGCGACACGCGGGGCACCGATGTATAAATTACGCGTTGGACGAATTAACATTGTCGCCGAACGAGTGGACGCCTCGCGATACCGGACTGGCCACCTAAGCGCGGGGGTGGGCATGAAAGATTAATTGAGACCTTTTCCCCCCGGCGTAGTTATGTCGAAAGCATCGCGGGAACCCGTTGCGCCTGCGAGGAATTAATTTCAACGCGTAAATTGCGCGATCGTCGCCAACCTGGTATCCTGGACGTCTATTTGCTCTTTGGGACCAGCTGCGGTGGAAACAGCACACCCTTGGTCCGGTTATGCGAGAGAGATATTTTCAAACGGAAGGTGAACATTCAGGGAAAATTTAATTTAGTTCTACTGGGCTGATATTAGATTATCGACATTGATCATATTAGAATTTCAAAATGGACAGGAACTTAACCCTAAATCTACCACGACCGGTAAAATGATCGTTTTCAAACTTTTGCGACATGTTCTTATATACAATTCAAATTTGGTACCACGTGCAATATTCTTACATACAATTGAAAAAAGTGTCTCCCATCCCAAAGTTCCCACGAAACGAAATTCTGAAATTTAATACCTTTTTTTCATCTCTAGAGTATCTAGCGGTTCCGTAGAGTCCCCGTAGGTTTCTTTGAAACCGTTGTGGATGCAAACTCGCGTATTCCACTTGCCATGCGTCCTGTAGGTTCAGGAAATGCCTAGCGCCGAGGACACGGTGGAAAGATGATCCCGGGGTACGCAACACCGGCAGCTCCTCTCCGCGTTCGCTATTACACGATATTTCATTGTCTCGTTGAGCATTGTTGCGCAATTATCCGCGACCGTACACCCTTTTAGCGAGAGTGGTTGCGCAATGGCCGTGTACACAGTTACCGGTGTACCCATTTATAAACCCCCGTTGCGGGGCCGCATTGACGATCGGTAACTTCTCGTTACCGCGACTACCGTGGCCTACGAGCAGCCGTTTCTTAACGGGTTTCCGTACACAGAGAGCTGCGCACTTATGTCGCGTACATACGCATCTCTCACCCACGGTTCCGGCGGTGCGGTGATTTAGCGGCCGTAGTTACGGAATCGCCTTAACGTATCCGCCAACGGGAACGCGTCGATTTCACGTATCGCATTGTCCACAGAAAGAAGATATCCCTGTGACGTGTACGCCAGGGATGATTGGTACGCTGTCCTCTCGCGACATTTCAATTCTGTACTCTGATGCTAGGACAGATGGTAGTCGTGTGATAAACGAAGCTTGAGCTGGATGTTGAGGATTCTGTTGGAATAAATGTATAATGGAGTCAGGTTTGGAAACAGGGCGAGGGTTAAGTCATTTTCGTGTTTTAAAAATTATGTGATATAGCAGAGTATGGAAATCGGGACGTCGCGAGCTTTGGGGATCGTTAAGCTTGATTTTTAGGTAGAATTAGATCAGGTCGGACAGGAATCAACTATGTCTTGCTTCAGAAAGCCACGAACCTAAAATATTTAGTGTTCTCGTGGAAGAAGCTTTCTTATATTTTTAATAAACACTCCGAGTCGTCATAATTCGATAGAGATCCGACTTCAGCATTGCATCCAAGATTCGTTAATCTTCATATTTACTTAGAATTAACCCAAGAGCCCTAAGAAAGCCAAGAACTTACAATATCGACGTCCTCGTGGAAGAATCTCGTTTCATTTTTAATAAATGCTTCCAGTGGTCGTAATTTCGGTAAACGGGGAAAGCAAACCTAATGCGCGGAGTCATCCCGGCGGCGCATGCCACCTTCTTCTCGAAGAGAAAGG
The DNA here is from genome assembly GCF_026283585.1 of Hylaeus volcanicus. Lineage (NCBI taxonomy): Eukaryota > Metazoa > Arthropoda > Insecta > Hymenoptera > Colletidae > Hylaeus > Hylaeus volcanicus. Next base: position 26,425,111 of record NC_071977.1, read on the forward strand.
GCACACCAGCGCGTTTCGAGCGTTTTCTTCTCACAATAAACTGCCACAGCCGTTTAATATTCTTTCGTGAATTTTTTCCCCGCGAGCAAAGCGGGAGGAAAGGCGAAAACGGTGCTCGAACTTTCCCTCTTGATGGGTTCGGAGAAGAGGGAACCGGGCCCGAAGAGACACGCGCTTTGAATGAGCTGCTCGCCTCGAAAGATTAGCTTCGACTCGCTCCCACGCCTCATCCCGCTATCGCATCATCGCGGAGATTCAATCTCGCCGCTTCCAGACTCCTCCGAACGATAAAACCTAGCCTTGGTCGCGCTGTCGATCCGCGAATGCTCGCCGCGAAAACATGCAAACTCTGTTAGGCAGACTTATTAAGGAAGGAAAGATACCCGGTGCCTGGTTTCCGCGTTTACATTGAATACTCACCGCCACGCTCGGGGAATTGATGTCCCCGTGGACGAGGCGCTTATCGATTCCAAACAGAAGACGCGTAAATCAGGCGAACGATGATGACGTTAGGGAGATACCTTTTTTATTGTTTCGAGGCAGTGTTTATCATTTTTTGGCAGGCGAAGTACTTGAGTTAAATTTTTGAAACTTGGTACGTTTAGTCGTACATGTATCCAGAAGGCTTTGCTAAATTTGCAAATGTCCTGGTGAATGTATTTATAAATTACGAACAATATGTTATGTTATAGTAAGAGGATACTCTTCTTTTTTGTACTATATTCGAGGCAACCTACATGTATACTCAAGATTCTCCAAAATTTTCAACCGTTTTGTTCGAATTGTTTACAAGTTACATAAAATATTCCACGACACAATTAAAACAGGCTCGAAATGTTAACGTGAGTCTGTCCTGGTGGTCCAAACCAACGAAAAATGATTTTCTTCCACTCGTTATAAACATGGTTACATCTTAAACCTGGGAAAGAGGTATTAAAAGAAAATTGACAAAATGGCGTTCCTCTAAACTTGACCACTACAATGACTCCTCGTGTTCGTCTCACGGTGTCACAGACGTATTTTTCTCCCTCATACCCATACATCCGCCAACTCCCCTATAAACTGTTTTCAACCTGCCCACGTGCAGGTCCTGGCCGGGCCCCAGCCTTCCTAGGTACACACAGTCCCCAGAGCCATCCTTCGGAGAGCTCCACGTCCATCTCGAGCGTTTCCCATCCGCCATGGACCATTCGCAGCGCGGATTCACGACAGAAGTAAATAGCATTGTTGCTCCTCGGTAACAGTAACAACGGCCAACTCTGTGGACTCCCGCGGGTCCGTGCGACGCTAATCCTCGCGTGCGAAGAGGACGGCGAACCAGCGCGGATGCACGGGTCCGTAACTCAGCCGGCGTGACTCAACGTTCCTTGGATCAGAGCATCGTTGTATTTCAGAATGCAGGAAACCAGGAAGTCGGCGTGCATTATGAAATCGGAGATATTACGGGAGGAAGTTGTATTCACGTGGATCTTATGGGCACGGTTCGAGAAGGTGCCGCTGAAGCGTAGCGTAAAATATCATCGTTATGCACCGCTCGAGGTTAATATTAGCCGCGGCGCCGTTCGCGATATTTACTATAAGCCCCATTGTTTTATGCGGCGCTGAACCGCGCTGGACAGGCCGCTGATACAGTTGTAAGCGGCGCACCTCGCCGGCTACTTACCGCGGAACTCGACTCTTGCGAAACGGAATCGAATGACCCCTCGCCACGCTGTTCGCGCTCGCCGATGACCACCGAGCGTTTTAAGCGCCGCGAGGCTGCCGATTGTCCCATCGTGGATCATAGAAAGGGCTCAGGATAAGAGAAAGGGGTATTTGTTGATGCTGACTCGACTGACTACGGTGGTAATGCCTCTAGGAGGAATTAAAAGAGTCTCAGATTTGGGATGGGAAAAGGAAAGGTCCTCTTGATAAGGATGATTTATTAGAGGATGGGTTAAACAGGGCCGTGTTGAGGGTGTTGGGAGTAGAAGAGTAAGAATCGTGGAATATATCAGGGTTCAAATTCACTTACACCCTTAGTTTCATCACCATTTCGTTACCATATAGCGAATACAATACCACTTATCCAACAAATATTCCAAAAGTCCATCCATCCCCCAAATACCACACCTTGCTAACGCTACACCTCTTTATGTCGCAGGTGATACCGGCGGAGCGTCGTGTGCCAGAGAAGGAAGAGACCTGGACGCTGGCCCCAGACCAGCAGGACCCCTGCTCCTTCTTCGATGACTTACCCAAGCCCAAAGGCTCCCAGGACGTCGACACCGCGAAGATCCTCGCTGAGCCAAGTCCAGCTGAGACCAGCGAGGCTCCCGAGTGCAGTACTTTACCTCGCAGTCAGGAGACCAGAAAAAGCAAGACGAAGAAGGTGAAGAGTTACCTGAGGAAGTGCAAGGGCGCTCTGTCCAAAGGCGACGAGAGCGTCTCCGAGAAGAAACGTCAGGAGCAATGCACATCCTGGTACCTAGAGGGGTCCAGAGCCTCGGTTTATCAAGAGGACACGGAAGTTCTTCTGGAGAAGCAGGACGAGCTTCTGGACGAGAGGATCGTCGATGCCGAAGAACTATCACCTCCAGAGTTACAGGAGGTCGAGGACGATGCTACCACTCGAGTGGACGATCCTCTGGAGAATCCTGCGAAGGGCGAGACTTGCGACGAGACCCCTGATGAGGCTCTCGCCAGGTTGCTCGACGAGGATCGCAGAAACGACCTGAAGAGGAGTCGTACGTCCCTGTACGAGGACGCCAGGGACTCCACGAATGACCATTGTCCGGTAGAGGAAAGCTGTGACACGGGGAAGACGGTGGCTGAGCGGAACGACGCGGTTTCACTCGAGACGTTGGTCACGGAAGACACGAACCTGAACAAGTGTGACTCCAACGACACCCTGATTGCGGAAGCAGCGGAGAACTTGGGGCGCGTGCCTGATGGTTCGTTGGTCGTCGATGGCGAAGAGTCAGAGGAGGATGAGTGTCCCTTCGAAACCCTGCGGACCGTGCCGTTTGTAGGCGTGAGTAGATTCATCTTTTTTTAGAGCCAAGTATTTACCTGGTGAAATTAAATTAGATTCCAGCAGCGAATGCGGATACGCTTCTTTTTCAGACCAGTTTTCAGGAAATTTTTTTGATTTTTTTTTGCAGGCAAAGTTCTTGACATACAGTCAACCCCATAAATAGTCGTACCCTTTATGTCTAATGAAGAAATTTGTTTGAATTAAATGGCAGATTCGATGTTTCCAATAATATATATAATATTAATATGTGCATGTATAAGCTCATTCATACTTTCTCCAATAAATATAGAGGGTACACTAATGGTACTGATTGTATATATTTATAATGAAAAATTCATTCGGTAATATCGAAACTATTATTTAATTTAGTCAAACTTGTTCAATAGAAATAGAGGGTACGAATATTTATGAGATTGACTGTAAACTTTTGAATTGAGAGAGGGTAGGGTGTTCTTTCTTATTTTCTCGATATTCAGGGTTGGTTATACGCGCATGGCTCGACTTGTTATGATTCGAAGCTTCAGGAATTATAATTAGGCCACTGATTTTCCTTCGAGCGAAAGTTTGGTCGAAGATTGCTCTTTTAACGAAGTGGCGCGGTGTTTTATGGGAGTGTGCATATTTATATCCGACGAATATAGTGGTTCGCGTAAGCGCAGCGGGAAGCCAAGACTATACAGCCATGAATCATCACTTCGGATCTACGCCTAGAAAGCCTTTTCACACCCGAGGAAATTTTGTATAGATGCTTGCAAAGAAGTTTTACTTTAAACGGTCGAGACCATGCTGCAATATTTCCTACAGAATCACATAATTTTTTAAGCAAAGACCTACCGAACTGTGTAGTTGGTTGATTTCAGCTGGAGATCAAAATTGGTACCAAACGTGGCATAAAGTATCAAAATTGCGACTGCATTCGAATTAACAATAAAAAGACTGGCTTTTATTATCTGAACTAGGAAGAAAAATCGATCTATTTAAATAAACAAGGTTTCATCGTATCGCTATCATCTCTAACGCCATTCAACATACTTCTCAACAATTTTGATCAAATTAGGATCCTCGTATCTCACGTCTTATAAACGTATCCTCATAGAAATGAAACGTCGCGGTTCGTCCGGAGCGTGAAACAACTGGATGCGGAATGGGTTAAATACCGCGCGGTTCTACGACACATCTAAATTTCCAAAGAATCCTGGAAGTTACTCCATAATGTGTCGTGCACGGGAATGACCCTGCTCATAACGCGAGATTTTCCCTCGATAGCAGTCCACCGATAACATCGATCTCCACGCCGCCGTCTGTGCCAGTGGTATTGAATGTAACGGTACCCACGAGGAAGGTGTATAAAAGGAGCGTGCAGCGGCCATTTGAATACAAACCACAAACGGTTACCGCGCGCGCACGGTAGTAAAGCAAATTGCAACACACACACGTACACACGCTGTTGCATTAGGACATTCATCGTTCAGCTCCGCGGTTAGTAATTTATGCCACCGGTCTTAATGCACTTGTACCGATGATTAAAACGTAATTTCCACGGATAGGAAGAAACGTAACCGGTGTCCGGTTTTTTCCGCGTTTTCCCGCCAATGTGATTCACGACGCTCACGTTCCCGTTGCTCCGTGATTTACGGGCGTCGCTGCCGCAACATGGCGTACCCGTCGCTCCTATTCGCATTTGAATGCATGAAAAATGGTCAGGATTGGTCGGAATGATCCTAGATAATTTTTAAGAAATTTGAATTATATCGTTAACGTTGCTGCAGGAAACATTGTGTACTTGTGATTGATATAAATTGAGACCTGGCATCTTATCGTAGGGAAACAATTTACGAGACGTTGTTGCAACACCTGTGGCATGAATTCTTTTTTTGATTTTTAAAAAAATTTATTACCTTATTGTTTACGTTTAGGTGTGTATGTAATGTATGCGCCTGTTACGTGGATTTTATTATCGCTACGAAAAAAGAAATTATTTCTGTCTTTTATGTTTACGTATGCAAGAATGTAACAATGTATATGAATTAATAGTAGAGGAGGTTATCGTCTTGTTGGCTAGAAACAAATACTTTACCTAGACAAATATCTTCATGGCCCACATTAGACTCGCTAGAAAAAGACACGTTGAGTTTTGTAGAAATTATCGAACTTCATTTTGACGCATCATTAAAATATGTGTTCTCCTCTGTAAGGAAGGTTGAAATGTTCCTGTACGAAAGAAAAGCTATGTCTAAATTAGAAATGAGACTTTAGTATGCCAATATTTCACGAATGTAAGCATGCCACGAATAGCCTTTCGATATTCAAGTAAATATCATTACCTTAGTGCAAATTCGTCCCGCACAGTAGTTTCCACGATACCGATTCTACCAATCTCAAGTAAATAGGATCGCAATCACGTTCGTACCCCCAGAATTTCTCCACCTCGAATACAAATTTCCCGATTTCCGTCCATTCCCATCGTTCGTGCGCCAAAGTGAAACTCGAGGTACGCCCGTGGTCGGAACAGGGAAAAAGAAGTCTCGTCCGTTATCAGTGAATTTATAAGGGCCGCGTGGCGCACGGGACACGCGAGGTCGTCCCCGTGTTCCCTCGATCGTTGTCTCACCCGATGAAATTCGCGTGGGCGTAACGCGGGTGAGATTGCCGTGAATTTGTCTCGTTTATCGATCATGCCTTATCGATGACAGTCCGCGAGGGAACATGACTCGTGGGATTCGAGGCTCGTGTGTACATACACGGCGTAGTTTACCCGCGGGCCAACGTGACAAACGACGTCTGGTCGGTTCCGTTGAACGTTTATTCGACGCCTGTGCCGAAAGGCGATACACGGTCCGTGTACTTGCCGCGAATGTTGTTTCACGCTGTACCAGAATTGCCCAGCCACCTTTCGGTCATGATAGGAGAGAACAGTTGTACGCCCCGGGGCCATGCATTCCCCCCAACTGTAACTGAAATCGTGGTTAATTATCGCACTTGAACCCTGCACGACGAAAATTGAAAACGTACGGTTACCGTGTATAACTCGTAAATCGCCTGCACTCGTGATGCTCGTGTGTCACGGTTTGTTTAATCGTTCGAGGAGGATTTATAGATTGAGCATGTTACGGGGGCATCCTTGTGAGAGGATGCATCGGCGATGACAGGGAAAGTTCAGGCGGATGTGAACGGGCATTACTCTCCTCATTCAGAACTCCTACGACATCTGCATCGAATCTCGCTATTTCAGGATCACCTGTATTACGTTTCATCAGTTCAGGCATTTTAGATTCTAAATAGTTCCGATAGTGGTATCAGTATCGAAGCTACCTAGCTAGCTAGCCCAGAAGATGTAGATTGTAATGTTTGCGAAACATCGGCAACAAGCTGAAACCAGACGCTGGAACCTTTCTGAAGCCACGAATATTGTTGTTTGTTTTATAGTACTTATAGAGCTACTTTCTATTCGTCCATAGTACTGCACTTATCTGATTATTTTTCTCTTATTCTCTTTTCCATTACTTTATCTTACGCCACAGGGTTTCGATACTTAATATTTACTAGTTATACTTTGAAAACCTGGGGCGGACGCCCGGGATTCGAACCCAGGCTTTCTGCGTGGTAGTCAGCCCCAAACCACGAATATTACAAGTTCGGCTATCACTATCGACTTTCACCTACGATCAACCCTATCCTCTTCTCCACAAGTCCAACGTCGCTCTATCACGTTCCACAACCATCCTCATATTTGCATGCTACACCTCCAACTCAGTCGCAACTCTACCAACACCACAAGTCCAACATCGCCCCGATACTAGCTCCCTTGACTCTCGAAGCATCGAGAAATCCCATGTTCTCTTCCAGTCGCTGACTTCCAAGCGGAAGCACTCGAGGTAGCACGCGTACGTTCTCGAATCGTATGATCCAAGAGTACGAAGAGAAGACGGAGCGCGCAACCTGGCAAGGTTGTTTAACGACGACGGTGGCAGCCGCGGCGTAAAACCATCATTACCGCCAATTACAATAAATCCCGCGCCGTATTCCGCTTATCGTTTTCCGCGCGGAGGCGCGGCTTAATCTATAATCCGACGCGCGGCTAACGGGCTCGCGCTGGTATGCGTGAGCGGCTAAAAAGCGACCAGGACGGAAAAGAGAGCCGTGCGTGGCCAGCTGCCGGGATCGCCTGATCATTTTCCCTGGCCGCACTTTCACGACTGATGATCGGGTAGCGTTTCAGCGGCGATCGGCACTGTCCGCCGGGCTAGATTTACGCCACCCCGTGCGTGAACGAATGCGTGGCTACGCGGGCCTATAAAGATCGCCTCTGAGTGATGTTTATGATGTGAGAGAAATCCGACAATTCCCGCGCGAAACGCGCTCGCATGATACCGGTAATGCTATCAATCAGCGGCGCACGTGATGCGGAATCTTTACCAATGGGGATCCTCGAGTAATCTTTGCATCTGAATCCCGTATAGGGTGCTATAGGAAGCAATCATTTTTCAGAGCGAGCAACTGCGTTAGGGATACATGAAATCACTCCCACTATTGTTCGGAATTCACCTTTTGCGTGGCATATCATGTGATTAGATATTTTTTCGCGATAGCAGTGCTATTAACTCTTTGAGAACGATATATCGCTCCTTCATACACTTGCAAAAAGGACTGAGAGTGGTATACCGCTGTTCGAACCTGTAAGTGCTATAATTCATTAAAAAATTAATTTTGCAACAGGTGTCCCTTTAGACTTCATTCGTTCAAGATCAATATAGAAGTGGATTCGAAGAGCCTTGAACTACATTCGTTCCAACACGCGAATTACACATTTTACTTACGCTTATTTTTAATTGCACATTAATAAATTTCATGTCCTAAGAAATGGAGTCCTTCGTCTCCGTAGAATTTGCCAAACCCGTTCGAACGTCGATGCGCAACTCGAGTGCACGTGGGGGACTCGTACAACCGACTGTGGTCCAGATAGATCACGTCCGATATAATTAATGAGCACGACCTGCAATTCCCATACACACCTCTGGGCTCCACGGGTCCGCCTTAACAAGTACCTCGGCGAACCCACTCTAACCCGAGCCAACCGGGGTAGTCGTGCCTGCAACGGAACTATTCTACTCGCGGAGAGACATTATGTAGGTATCTGGGTGAGAGGGTATGTTTTCCTACGCGGGCCACGAGCCAGCTCGTGTTCCCTCGAAGAAACCTTCCGTTCGTCTAATAATAGAGGAAACTAGCTGAAGCGCCATACTATTTCCTTGCTAATTGCACGTTGGTTTGGCCACTGCACCGTGCGCGGGTAGTATTAACCCTGTGAAGCATGAATTTCATTATTGCGTGGGAAGAATAGTTTCGTGGATAATTGCATGGTCTTTAATTAATTCACAATTTAAGAGCATAGTAAACAGCTGAGTTTGCAGGGATAGAGTCCAATACGTCATTTTATAGCAAAGGGTTAACAATGTTCTTTACAATTAATTTGTCTTGAGGACATCTTCAAAAAGGACACGATCTCTGGTTCATAGAACCTGATAAAAACGATTTTACACTCGCGATTGATTTTGGTGTCGAAATTTAGGGTGGATAAAGTTTTGGTTAAATTGCAAGCAAGTACTCAACTTTCATTTCTTATTTGGAAGACGTTTCACATTATTAATACTAACAGCAAACATCGCCAACAGTATCGATCATCTCCCAGACCCAGTTTGAAGTTCGCGGCGTTAACCTCGTCCCAGATCGGTCCATCGAGCCGCGTCTTTGTCGAGGGACACGGAGAACAAATCCAGCGCTCGGTTGTTTGGGTTCGCACGAGCATAACCCGGAAATCGTCTTGACACGGGCCCACGGGGTCCCGTGAACGTTGACACCTTATTATCGCGGTGCCTGGGGGCCGCGATCATCGGCAAGAAATTGCTCGGCGCGCTCTCCGCGCCGGCGAAAGTCGCCCGGTGAAAAGAATGCCCCGCTAAACTATATTCCGATCGGAAGTCACGCGGAATAATCCCGCAGCGGGTCGTTGCGCGATTCGATCGGCGACTCGCGATCGACCGGACCCGCCACGGTTCGATGAAGAAACGATCCTTTATCGGGACACTCGACCACGTAACCGGGCTTATTCAATAACTTCCATATTTAAGCGGAGAGCGTCGAATGCTAATAAAGATAGTAGAAAGGTGGACTGCTGGGGCTGAATGATGCAAGGTGGGTTAGGTGGGGTCCTGTTAGGTTCGTGGATTCGAATTGGTAGCTATGAATTCGTAAGAAATGCCGAGGTCGTTTAGAAAAATGAAAAGGGCAGATGGAAGGAAGTTACGAAGGAAATGGAACACGAATTGGTAGATTTCCAAGGTTTTGGGAGCTGTGGAGGTGGCTTATGTGAACCACATGTTCACCTGTACCAATTGTGGCAATGGTAATTATTAAATATAGAATAGCAGACGCCGCATCAAATAAATATTCACACTGGCCCTTACATGAAAAAAAAGATAAAAAATGAAAATGCAAACAATGCTCTTATAGATAAAGAAGAATTACCATCCTCGAACAATCATTCCGTGTCTTCCTACCAACCTTCTTCGCTCCTATCGTACCAAAAAGAACTATCACACGTGAAACATTAGACAAATTTCAGAATAAATACTTCTACCGTTCCCAGGGTTGTACACTGCCCCTGAAAAATCTCCAGTCGAGCAACCAGGTCGATACAATGAGCGCTTAATCGCGCGATAAGTAGTCCATTATCTCGCCTTAATTATCATCGAGTAGCTCGTATCGGCTCGAGGATCGAGCAGAACAGTTGCAGGTCCCGAGGGCGATTTTTCTGGCGCGCGCCAGAGGCTCGCCTCGGGGATCTCTCGAAAATGGCTCGTCATTAATATTAGCCCGAGTTCGGAACAGCAACACCCGATACCCACCACTTGGAACGTATAAGATTACAATCCTCTCGCTACGGTACCTGACTACCGTTAAATATATGTTTTACAGCATGTTCGGAACGCAAGAGCCCCACTCTTGAGGTATCGTCCTATCGGGCTCGACGATTGAACGTGTTACCTGTTGAACGACGACGATAACGCATCGATCTGGGTATCCAGATCGACTTTCAAGGCCACCTGGCCTCCATGGGATCGAATAGTGACCCGACGTGTTACACCGATGCGACCAACGAGCAATTTTCGCGGTTTTCCCACCAACGCCAATCGCGATTTATCGATCCTCTGCGATTGACTCCTTTACGGGAATATTTCAATTATTCATTATTTCGGTATATTAGGTCGTTTGTTCTTCGTGTTGTAAATTGTGGTTATATTTAATAATAATCCACAGAATCAGTAATGATCTTGCCAGAAAGGTGAGAAATGGTCGTAGAAAGAGAGGGTGCTGAATAATAAGTGGCAGGATCTAATATTATGGATGTTTAAATAGATTAAGTATTGGAGTATGCGAATAGCGTTGCAAGATTTACATTAAAATTCCTGGCGAAGACTGTATTGAAGATTAGCCAACATGAACAACAGTGTTTACGTTTTCTCAAATCTGGAGTGACCGATTCAACTACAGCAACCAACAAGTCTGAACAAATGAAACGAAACATTATGGTCAACAATTTGTGTACCAATTTGAACATATTTCGAGGATTCAACATCTCCCGAAGCAGACCATCCATCCGACCATCTTCATCGGCTCTGGCTTTGCTAGATGTGAACAGGCCTGACACGTCGAGAGAAAGTGATTGGTCGTAGAGACTCTAAGCTCCAAGTCTGACAATGAGTTGAGACGCTCAGCTTGAGTCGACGTTCTCTCGTGATGTTCGTGATGTGCGCTCGTCGAACGTCTTTGAAGAATCTACCAAACCACGTCAAACATCGTTGAAACACCGAACCACATTTAACATCTTTGAAACGTCTATTGAACCGCATCGATCGTTCACGAGATGTCTACTAAACCAAATGTCGTTGAAACGTCTATGTTTCAAGGTATTGAATGTGACTTGACGTACGTTCAAACGCACGATAGATATTACCTATCTTTAGACCATTTTCCTTCTTCCACACCAAACATCCACTTATCATCTCTGAAACATCGACAAAATTCCATTCAAACATCACTCAAACCTAACCGAACCTCCACGAATGAAATCGCGACGGATTCCTCGGATTTCTCGTCAATTTAATTAACGTCCGCGTAATTAGATTATCAGGAAATCTAAATCGAGAGGCTTCTCGGAAGTCGAAGAGGAACAAAGGCAAGGTTCGAAGCGGCGTTCCCGCTGCCACGAGCAGTTACGGGTTGTACACGTTTGAAGGATTAAAGGATACGGTCGATTAATGGCCGAGCACGGCGCTCATTGCTTTACCCACCGTGCACTGTGGCTTTCGTGCGGCTCGCAGTGAAGAACGACATGCTCGGGATTTAGGACAAGCGTTTGCGTGATTCTATTTCCACGGCTCGATCGCACGGGTGTATGTAACCCATATTCGTTCCCCGAACCGTAGATGAATCATAGCGATCGATCACGAATGCACGCGCGGACGCAACCGTTCCACGCTAACGTGTTTGTGGATCCAAACCTGAGGCTGTTGCGTCATCGTAATTTTTCGTTGTTCCTCGAGTTCATCAACTAGCTTTATCGCGACAATTTTTTTTTAGTTATTATGCATAGTTACTGTTTTATAATTCTTTCGATGCGAAGAGACAGAGTGAGTATTTGTAGAATTTTTATGTAATTGAGGGGAATGGAGGTATTGGTCGATGAAAATGCTACTTTCGGCGGTACTTTCGGAGACACTTTTGGTTGAACTGACGGGAATAAAAACATCTGAAGGATAAAGCAGATTTCTATAGAAGTCCCATTTTTGTAACTGTATTTGATCAAAGTATGCGTTTGTAAAAACAGTTTCATTTTTGTTAGTATATCGTCCATGACGTCTCTTTTTTTCGCAATGATTTTTTGCCCGTTTTCACTGTTAAACCTTTTTGTTGAAGTTAGCAAAAAAAAAAAAAAAATACTTTCAACTAATGTAGTATAATTTAACAAGTTCATTTATAGTTGACCATTTGGTTGCACTATTAATTCATTTGAGCTCACCACGGTTGGCTTCAAGGTTAACATTTCGCAATTTCGATCGATTTGGTAGCATCGGAAGTTATCTTTAGTTGCTGGTTCCCACGTGACATTAACCACATCGCTTTTGCACGGGGTGGGATTCCTGCAATTAAAAAACAGTCGATTCGTCAAATGTACCAAATCAAATCGCGTATTTTACGTTATAAAACAATTGATATCGAATAGGATATCTGAAGTGCTACGACTTACCCTGTTTTGATAAAGTTGGTCCACAAGGTGGTCATACGTTCTATCATAGCTCTGTCATCGGTGCCAATAGCTGGTGGTGAAGGATTATCCACTTTGCAAAGTGGCCAATAGAACAGGTAGACCAGTTCGTCCATGTGCGAGGAGGCTGGAATTGATTTTCATGGATACTTGAACCCTTCAACATTCGACTACCAATCTTATCTTCTAAACGTGTACATTGTTCATATTCTACATACTTCTCCATTTGTCCACATTCTTGTACATTTAACCACATTTCGACTTGTCACGAATGCATAAACATTCCCAGTCTAGTGACAATTGTGTGAAAATGTTGGACAATCTGCTATCAAGAATGCGACATTCTTCTCAATGCTTAATAAAAATGGTAAAGCATTTTCTTTTCTTATTCAGTTGAAGATCGGTCTGTACTATAAATCGTATTAAGAATTAGAAAGAAAAAAAATATCTCACCTTTTATTTTACGGTAGTTCAAGATATCCGTGTACGTCTTCTCGTTTCCAAGATACGTGAACCAGTAATAGTAAGTAGCCGCGGTCGCCCTTTTCAGACGATCCTCGACGTACAACCTCAGGGGGATAGTGAAGTAGGCATCCGAGCCGAAATGCAGGTACCTTTCGAGTATGTTCGAGAGGGATGGATTAGGGAAGTACACTTTCTTGACAGTCTCGTGTAGTTGGTCCACTTCCGCGGGCCCCAAGTTTTTCAACGAACCTAAGGTTTGCACCATATCGAATAGGTGCGTTTCGTAAGCATCCATCGCGCTCTTGTTGTCGTCTGAAAAGACCGACAAATCGTATAAAAAACTGTACGAACACGAATGGTTTTGTTGCTTTAGTCGTTAGAAATATTCTTTGGAAAGTTACCATAGCACAGCATGAGGCCTTCGTATGTCACCTGTCCAGCCATGATGGGGATGTTCGCGTCGTTGGAACATAATTGCGACAATGGTAGAGGCAGTACAGGATCCTCAGCGAATTCGTCGTAATTCACTCCGAAGGGGATATCGTAAAGGTCTATCTCCTGCGGCAATAGGAACTTATGTTCGTTACGCGTGAAGGGCTTCGCGATAGCCGCGATAACAGAAAATATTTTGCCTTTTGCGATAGAACGGAAGTCTCTAACTTGACGATGTCTTTGTCGGGTAGCTGTCTGAGCAAATCGACGACCTCCTCAGGATCGGTGGAGTTTATCCCTAAGAGCGACGCTAGTTTGAAACCTCGTTTTGGACGGCTCTGACCTATTCCCCAAGGGCTCAGCATGGTTCCACTTTGCATAATCGCTTTGTGAATGAGTCCTGTAGAAAGGATTTTACATTGTTCATATTTTCATAAAATCGGGATGATTTTTATTTTCAATTGTGCACGAGGTGTTTGGGGGTGGCAAGGGTGGACTGTCAACAGTTTGTTGGCAATTGTTTGTGTTTAACGAATTGATTCAGTACAGTAGGTATCGCTACGGTAACAAAGGGTTAACTTCCCCGAAGGGTAATCTTCATTTTTAAGTATGGAACGCTAAATGTACCTTTCGCTTTCGGCGATATCGCTGAGGCATGAGTTAACAATGCCCCTGCGCTTTGACCACAGAGCGTGACATTATTAGGATCTCCTCCAAATTTGGCAATATTTTCCTGGGTCCATCGCAAGGCTGCAATTATGTCCTTCAGTCCTTGATTCCCGGGTGCAGCTGGATGACCCAGATTTAGGAAACCTTTACGTCAACAAACACCACGATTAATTGGCAACGTGTTACATACGCCAATGAAGGCTGATGTAATTCGTTTGACAGAAAGTTCTCAACACTTTAAATCATGCACGTTCAGCTACATTCGTCTTGAACTCGTACGACTCAATTAAAAGTAACATGAAACTTCTAAATTCTTTCAAAATTTACACATTTTACTCGCGACGAATCGTAAGAAAGATTTATGAGAGAGACGATGTCAGTAGTTAGTAATTTCCAATATTAAATTCCATAATTCCTTCCAAATGCTTGATAAAACTTTCTTTTTTTATTTAGTGGAAGACAGATAGTTCAACTAACCCAATGCACCCAGTCTGTAATTAACTGCAACAACGACGACGTCTTTTTCGACTAGGTAATCAGGCTTCATGAACCTGTAACTCCCACTGCCCCTCTGTAATGCGCCGCCATGGACCCAAACCATGACTGGCCTCGTTTCGGTGATGGATTTGGTGTAAACATTGAGGTACAAACAATCTTCAGTTCCGACAATATGGTTTGATTCTTGTTCTAGTCTCTGCGTGCAGACTATGCCTTTACAGACGGCGCAGTTTCTGATACCTTTCCATGGAACGGGTGGTTGTGGATCCTATTTTTCGCGTAGAAAAACATTAATGTATATAATCTTTAATATTAAAGACTGTGACGTCTACTATATTCGTTTAATAATAGTATGCTCAATACTTGTTAGAATCTTATCCCAGGTACATGTGATATGAAAAGAGACAACGTTGTGAAATTGAGGAAGTATACGTACGTGCTTTATCTACAATTTTACTAGAATTTAATGTGTACATAGTTCGTGTAACTCACGCAGAAAAGAATAGTTGATCACGTTCTAACAAACATTAAGCAATCTACATAACTAGGTTAATCTACAAATTATGGCTGCTACATATGTATGCCATAGATTTAAAGACTGAAAATAAAGGGCATATTATTAAACAAGAGTGTACAATATGTCTTGCCAAGAAATTCACAAGAAATGGTTTGTGTCTGGTTTGTAGAAAAGCTAAAATAAAACACCGTACAAAGTTCAACGCCCATCGTGCCAACTTGGAAACAATTAAAGACAAAAAGAAAATGCTTTGACGAAAATTAAATGTTCAAATTAAAACGTGAAGGATTTCGATATTTTGGGTTACCAACAAATTTGTAAAAATGTTGAACAACAAAATTTAGCAACTTTTCGTATAAAATGGTACAATATTTAGTTTAGTACATACAGTTTCGGAAATTTTACTGAAACCCACTATAGACGAACCAGCGAACTCGACATTTCTTATCGCTGTAAATGATAAACACAGCTCTTATCAACACGAGCAAAAAACGAAACTGATGAAAGGAACATTTTTTTTCTTTGAAAAAATAACTTCTTGCCGCAGCGTATCTGTCATGGTAATGACTATGTAGTTATGCACCACGTTATATTTCTAGAATCGACATCGTACCTTCTTTTTGAATTTATTTCACTTCAATCGGTTCGAATTAGTGTTACAAAGTGTTTTTCTTTTTCTACTTAAAGTTGATACAGTTTCCTTTCATTTGTTTTTGGCGTGATTTCTTCAATTCCCAGCGTTGCAAATATAATTCTTGAGTAGTGTTTAAAATTGGAGAAGTTATGGCTGAAAGACCTAGTGTGTAATCGCTGTGTTTTTCATTTATGTGTCAGTTTTTGATAACTTCGGTGTACTTGTTGCACTCGTGGCAGATACGCTGTGAAAAAAAGAGATAATTAATATTATCGTATTAACACTTCGAGAGATGAATTTTCGATGACCTTTTAAATTGAGGACATCGCAGCTAAAAAAAAAAAATAGGTGTGCATCATTATACAGGGTGTCCCAAAACTCTCGTAGGAGCTGGAAATGGGAGGTAGCTGAGACGATTCTGAACAACAATTTCCTTTGCAAAAATGTCGGTGGGGGCTTCATTTTTGAATTCTTCACGAAAATCACCGAGCAATCACAGCGGCCGATTAGCGCGCGCTTAGCTGACTACGCAGCGACCTGACGCAACTATGTCTGTATTAGGCAATATTTTAACATAAAGATTTAACAAGTAAACTTAGCGTATCAGTTACCTTGAATCTGAGTTTTCCAACAGGAGGCGCTGCGTAAGGTATCTCGAAAAAGGCGATGTAACTGGAGCCCAGGACACTCGGCACGACACTACCTCGTATTTTACCTTCCTTTAGGGAAACTTTCGGCTTATACATTATCGTTAACAGTCTCTTTCCAACTTAACACTATTACACTCGACACGAGGACTGTGCTTCCGGCGCGAATACGTAATCCTCTATCACTGCCTTAACTAAACACGATCCAGAAATGTCTCGACGTCATTACGTTATGCACGAAACGAGATGTACTTCGAAATTGCGTCTTATAAATGTTTCGTTTATAAGAAATCTCTTTTCTATCACAATTAAGTTGAAGTAAAATTGAAGTGTCTGTCTGTTTGTTTCGGGTAGTCTCCGGAACTGCTGAACCGATTTTAAAAATGTTGTCAGTAACAAAAAGCTACACTATCACTGAGTAACATATGCTACGTTTTATTTTGATAAAAACACGTTCACACTTTGAAATCTAAAAATTTGTAAATAAAGTTGTGACATCGTGGCACTCACAACGAGAAATATCGATCGAAACATCTGATTTACGGAAAACGAAGAAGAGTCACCCACTGATTCACGAAGGAACACGCAGTTGAACAGTCAGTGGAACTCGAACGACATAAAATAAATATGTAGTATTCCACGCGGGTGAAACCGTGGGGCGCAGCTAGTCTTATGTAAGAGCCTTCGTTGAGCTGAATGCTATGTATTTAGTATAGAATACACTCATCGTCAAAAAGATAGCCCTAGGTGTACTATCGTTAGTTTCTCAACGACACATGTACAAATTTTTTTATTTTCGTCATTGAAAAATTGAATATGAATATAACTTCTTTACGTTGGTAGCCAAATCATTTACATCAGTAATTATGAAGTACGATGAAGATCGCGAATTACGATTTTTCGTTTAATGAAACGCAGATATAATCACCGAACTTTTGAAGAGACGCGTTAGTTGCGAAACGCTCTTTGGAAACTTCGATAAAAGAAGTTCGATAAAAGTAATTCGATTATTTACTTCGTGGGTGACTCTACTTCTATTGACGGACTTGCCTAGAGTGACTAATCTAACCGTAGTTTAGGCGCGACTAAACGTGTTCGATGTGAATATTCATAATATATAAGAATCGTTAACGTAGGTTCACTGCGAAAAGGGAAATCAAACGAACGCCATCTGGCTGATGTTGCTCGGAGATAGAAGAGGTCAATGGTTAAATCGAAATTAAAAAAAAAAAAAAAAAAAAAAAACTTAATATTTAGGTTGATATCAAAAGTTTAAGATAAGGAGGTCAATTAGCGACACGACATAGTCCATGGTTTTTAAAAATCTGGACAACATTTGCTCCGTGAGGAAGTATGGTCAACCAGTTAGAAAGCGTTTCGTTTTAGGCTTCGACGGAGTTATCAGTGACCCTGATTTAATGGATTGTTGCTTAGACCCGATAAGATTTTGCCCAATACTGTTGCAGAGAAGGACAATGTCATTTTTACAGCAAAAGTCAAACATGAGGCAAAACAATTTCGTAATGTTTATTTAATTAATTTTTAAGAGAACTATATAAGTTCACACCGTGACAACCGTAATTTAAAATGTGAAGGTTAATTAGTGGAACTATACAGCAAATAGATTTGTAGAAAACTCTACAAGACTAATGAACTTCCCTATTTTATGTTATGACTTTGAGTCATATTTTATGACTTTTATGACTTTGAGAAAAATCTAAATACAATCGAGAGATTGGTAAGTGTATACAATGATTGAATTTATGAATCATTATATATAATTATTGTAAACAGAATGCTAATGAACAGAATATGAAACATCAATGCATAAAGGTCAATTTACGACTTGAGTCAGACATTTGATCAGTTCTAACCAGACCCTACACTTACAATAGTACCAACTTGTTCCACCCAAAGAGAACGACTCATTCTTCGATAGATTATGGTTCCGCATTACTGTTATAATAGTAGAATTAAGTAGGAAATACACAAACCGTATTTGTACGCGGCAAATTTAACAAGAGATATATTAAGACGTATAGACACGTTTCGTCAACAGCTCCAGGTTACATACTAACCTGTGACCGTGGCAGACACACGAAGACACACGCTGGTCTACGCGATGTTTACATGATTTGCGTAGTACATACAATGATCCTTTACGAGTCATAATAAGCGCGAAATGTAAATTGCGTATCTCAACACTCATCCTGAAAAAGTTTCTTTAAGAGCCACTGAGATCGATCAATTTACTAATCCTAACCAGAGGACATACACTCACAGAAATACCAACTTGGTCCACCTAAAGAGGAGAAGAATCCTTCGACATCTTACGGTTCCCCATCCTGAAGATGTTTCTCTGTGAGTCACAGTTTCGATGAACGACAGGACCAGTTACGTAAACACTGAACATTTCATTAATCCCAAGCAGACCCTACACACACAAAAATGCCAGCTTGTTCCATCCGAAGAGAACTCCTTCTTCGACTCCTTACGGTTCTTCGAGGTTTCTCTGGGAGCCGCTACGTGATCGAGTGCCGGCGCCGGGTACCGTATCAACGGCAACGCGACGCCCGTGCGCGTCCGGAAATCACAGAGTGGCCCGTGCACGGGCATTAGGTAATGGCCGGTCATCACGATCGTGACGCGAGTCCGGTCTGTGCGTCCCATCTTAGGATTCTCAGCTCGCGTCCACGTCCCCCAACCCCGAGGTTCGATTCTTCGGGACGATCACACCCGTGGCGCCCTGTGACCCACATCCCACGGTCGCGACTCCTCTTCCGCCACGAGGATGACATTTTCCACGTCGTTGTCCACGGACTCCGCAAGCCCATGTCTTGTCTCGACGGGGCCACGACGATCGTGCTACGTGTACCGTGAGCCACTATCTTTTCCGACAAATTTATGGAGCCGGTTCCGCCGTTATGATTGAAGTCCCTGGGACGACGGCGTTACCCGGGAAAGTGGGACGCCGTGTTTACCTTCGCAACAAAGGGTTACCGCGCGTTCGAGCCTCTTGCTGGAGATGTTTGGCGTAGAAAAATGGCGCTGGAGTGCTGCAAAAAGATGGCCTCTGCACGAAATTTTCGCGATATTAGTCGCGAACAGAGTGGACACTGAGACTATTATTGAGGCATGAATTGGTTCAGTGGTATAGAAGTAGCAGGAGCCATCATCTTGGAGCTGGGAAGCACTATGTCTAGGGAGACTAGGGACACTTGTTATGTGGATTCATAGAGATTGGAGTTTTCGACTATATTATTGGATAAAATGAGTCAGTGGTGTAGAAGAGTTTGGAAGAGTAACGCAAGCTAGGGAAGTAGCAGAGGCCATTTTCTTAACTCCTATTGCTGATGGACTCCAATACGACTACAGAATAATCTACTAAGGATTTTACTACACTTTAATACAATTCCATCTGACTATCAGGGATGAACTCTACATTCGCTACCCTTCGTGGTGCCTAGCAGGACGAAAAGCATTTGGTGTCGAATCTTCGACGAACAAACGATCCTCAGCCAGTGTAGATGAAGGAATTACCCCCATAAGTAGCGGATCTCTCGGAGCCAACTCTTTCGTCGTCCCCGATTTCAGATCTCGGAAGCACTTCATCCTTTAAACTCTCGAGTGTCTCCTTTCGGACCTTTCGAGGAAACCTCCAACGAAGACGCGCCGTTTCCGACCACAAGAAACGAAGGGGAAGTCGGTTAATAAAGACAACTCCCGAGGATTGTAAAAGTTGATTGAATCTGGCCCGAGCGGAGACAGTTTTCGTCAACGACGGTTTTACTCTCGCGCGTAATAAGATACGCTTTTTACCCAGGCTCCTCTCGTTCTTTGTTTCAATGTCGACGGTAGAAAGCATTTAGCGACCGGTCGATCGCACCTCGGCGGTTTCCGTGGCAAAGAGAAGCCGCGAGCGAGTCGAGCAGGGCTCGAACGGTCTCTGAAAAGTCCGCGGAGAGGAGCTGGGATGCAAGGGAAGATGAAGAGGACGATGGTAGTGAAACAAGAAGACGGGGAGTTGGAAGGAGGAGGATCAGCGGCGCGTTAGCAACGCTTGTAGTCCGTCAGCCACCACGACACTGGATGTCTTTCTTCATTAAAGACCGTTCAGACGTCCCGGTGTGTTGGGACGTCCACCTGGACGGCTCAATCGGGGCCCGGCAACGACGGGAGGATACCCCCCTGGTGCGAACAGGCCCGTTTCCAGGTGTAAAACATCCCGATAGTTCGCACTTCTTGCGGGTCACGATCGTATCTGGCATCGCAATTAAAGGTCACCCTTGTCTCGGGACTTCTGAGGAGAAACCGAGTTTCCATTCGACTACTCGGGTTCGTTTCGCGTCCTGGAAGGTCCTTGATGTGGTGTACCGCGAGACTCTCTACCTTACTATCGTGGTTATTAGTCATTTTATTAATTGGGTACAGGTATATCTAGAATGTGTCTAAAATCTGGTTTAATTTCGTTTCAATGTGGCCTTTAAGTGACCTCTTTGAAAACGATCTGTTCCAAGATCAGATGGTTTAGATTCATTGTTGTGAACGTAGAGCTTGAAAATGTCACACATAAGGTGGATTATTAGTGACTATCAACCTTTTCGTATATTTTGTATATCATTCACAGTATGTTGGTACCTTAATGAGCACCTAACTATGTAGGGATAATTAATCTAAAAATAATCTTTACTTTCTTATCAATGTCTCCATAACATCTCTATAAGAGACTCTGTACTTTGGTATTTAGAACCGCTCTGCAATCAACAACTCACATTAGTACCTTCCACCGAAGAGTATTCATCCACCGAAAACCATCATCTTCAAAATACTTGCCCCAATGAAGAGTCCACTCGTCATAAAGATCAAAGTCACGCAAATCACTTTGCAATAGTCTTCTCCAGACCCAAGATCTTCTCGATTTCTTCCAGATGCATCGCGCAAACCTCATCCATTTCTTTTCAAGAAGTGGAGAGGATGACACTGATTTCAGAGCCGGTCTAATCAGTGTGCTCAATGGAGAGTTGTATGTTTGCAAAACTTCTCGAGACACGCGAGTGAGACCAGCCGAACCGTATCGAAGTGTTTGAACGAGGCTGGAATCGATTAAGGCCCACACAGTGTTCGTTCTGTCTTCGTGGTGGAAGCGCCTTCGAACGCACAGTTCCGTGCTCGATTCCGTTCTGAAGAGCTACACGATACGCAGGTTAGATGTTTCTCAGGACCGAACCGAGGAATTTTTCCGTCGAAGGAAAGGAGGAAAGTCGAAGTCTTTGGAGTTGAAGTGACTGGAGGATCAATATTTGTCGTCCTGTCTAGCGCAGACGTTCTCGAGAGCATTCATAGCGGTTCGAGTAACGTGATCTCGGGCTCTCTTTACTAATGCTCTAACGCGATTGAAATATTCAGAAACATTGGGCTTTTGAATGATGTTCAGATTGTACGGGTACTCTACCAGGAAACCCGATTTTCTAGCTTGTTTGTTAGGAAAGTACAACGTTCGATGTAATAAAAATTTCAAGATATAGAAAAAGTATAACAAACTAGGAAAATATGGGAGAAATTCTACGTTTTTCAAAGATAGTGGATATAATATTAATTTCAAAAGAAGTATTGAAATCGACATTTTAATAAGTTTGAGATAACGTAACAAGAAAGCATAAAACTTCTCATTTTGAAGCAGATCAAAGCTTTGTGACTCTTTGGTTTTCGCTTTGCACATGATTTTCCTACTCTTACGAAACACAAATATTCTTAAGCTCCAGTTAAAATTCTCAATAAACGAGAATGAATATCAAGTGGCTTCATTAGAATTCCTCGAATTCTTGTCGAAATTGTGTACGTTGCTTTTCACGCCAATGGTCTCGTCTAAGCTCCGCGTAAAAATGAAAATGAAAGTTTCCGCCGCTAGTTAAGAAGTCAGGACATCGAGCCGATGGTGTTTGCGCACGGAAGCGTGTGTTTGCGTTCGCGCCGCGATAGAAGTGTGTCGTGTAACGTCGACAGGTACCGGCTTGATCGTCGGTCGCGACGTTAATGCTCCCCATAACCTGGGAGCGGATAACCTCACGATGTGCACCAGCGATGGGAATGATATCGAATCAACGCTGTCAACGCGTAAATTTATAATCCAGCATTCGACGGTATGAAACGCGCGGTCAACGAAATGAAATCGGTGTTTATCCCATACTTCTACGAGAAGCATCGATGCACATGATGTTGCTCGAAGCTTTAGAGCACCCTTTGGGTTAAACGTAATTTATTAGTGGAGGGTGAAATCATTTTTTGGCGAGATACTTTACTGGGCGCATTATTAGATATCAATTGGATAAAATGAAATTTATTACTGGAAATGAGGTACATTTTTACTGAGATACTTGATTGACAGGGGCCTGCTAGATAGCTTTACTGACGAGTTCACTAGCAGGCTCAGAACGAAACGCTCTCTCCCTCTACAGGCACACAAGAAAGCAGTATTATTAATAGATCGATTATTAACAGATCTATTATTAATAGATTGCTGATGTTTATGCAAATTTATGTTTTTGTAGATACAGAAAAAGAATTGGAAGTTGAATGAAAATGTGTTTTATATTCTAAACGGTGTAATACGTGTGTTATCAATTAAAATGAGCAAAATATCTAATCTGATTCAAATAAACCATTTCACCGTTTGCTAAAACCAATCAGCGAATGCTTCCCACACCCACACCGGTCGAACGGTACTCAAAGGGTGAAGAAACGTGAACGCGGCCGGAATCCGATCCGCGTCAGGACAGGTCGGCTAGATAAGCGACTAGGCTGGTACATAGGCCGTAGATTAGAGTGATAAAGACTGCAGAAGCGTGGTCAGGGGCGCATTGTGCGTGTCGCGGCTGCGGACAGCACAGTAAGCGCGTTCTGTCACTCGAAGCGCGTTTAGGAGCCGGGGAACGCGCGGTGCCTTTTGCAACGATACCCTGCGCCCGAGTATCAGCCACTGGCGCACGCTGGCCTGCTCTCTGCGTGGGTGGAAACGCGTCGGTGCTCCTTCTGCTCCTTCGCCCGGCGTCCCGTAACAGGCTAACTTCATGCAAATCAGAGGAACACGATGGAAAGGACTTGTAACTCGGCGTCGTCCAGCGCGCTGCTCTGGAGCTGTGGCTTTCCTCGTTTGCGCCTAACCGCGAGAGATACGACGCGAGAGTGCCTCGAATGCTCCCTTTGCGTCGTGGTATTCGTTTCTTTTTTTCATTTCCAGACCGCCTATCGAGACGTTATCTGGCTTTCTTTTACTTTATCGAACACTGGCGGAGATTTGTGGACAGTGCGGGAGGCTACTTTCGAATGTTACTTAGTTAGCTCGATGTAGCCTGGTCTCGGGAGAAAAATTCATCCACGCGTCAGGCAAGCGTTCGTTTAACTTCAAATAGGTTGAAATTTACAGAAAACAAAGCATAGAGGTTGGACCAAAAATCAAAACGTATTAGGTCTACCGGAAAGTTCTGTCCATTTTTAGAATTAAACAAAATAATAAATTTCTCATAGCTTGAATAAATTCGATTGAATATTATCATTTTTATCATTATTTATGACATCTTGCCAGCGTGATTGCAATTTGTATATCATTTTTGACGAATATGCGCATACTCGTTGAAACTTGTTGTAACCGTAATGGACAGAACATTCCGCTAGACCTAATACAATAAAGTTCCTGTAAGAGCTTCACCTCTAAATCCAGCATCTACAAATCTACCACATCTCGAACCATACTCTACGATTCTCCGATACCGCCGACAGAATAATTCTATTTTCTCTAGGTTATGGTTACCGCGAATGTAGCTCCTCGGGTTTCTATTCCTGGCAGTGTTCAGGTGTCATCCCTCCCCCTTTGGCGGTCGAACAGTTAATTCGCGTGGGTGGCGTGCGAACTTCTCGCCGTATCGGACGCAGCACGCCGCTTATCGTTTCCCCTGTTCCGTTGATAGCAAGCGTGGAATTGTGTTATCGGGATGCTGACGGGATGCTGATAATTCCGCCTTTCTACTCCGCGGAGGTGGGCACGTTCGCGAATCCTCTCGCCGTGGCCATTTGCCCGACGAACGTTTGTCGGATGAACTCGTCGTGAAAGCGAGCCGAAAAGTAACGAAATCAATCGCCGTTTGCATTGCTAATGGCTGCTGTAAATTTCGAGTTAATTACGTGCGTACTAATCGGTGCCTCCACGATTCGCTTTCACGCGCGGGTAGGGAATTTATGGCGTTTTCCAATTTCATTGGGAATCTTAATGCTCGCGACAATGGGATGGAATTGATCGTTAAGATGGTATTGTTCGATAGTTCAATTATTTTGGCCTGAATATAACGTATAATAGTTGGTGGTTAAGCAACATACACTACTAAACTACTATTAATTATATACTACTGCCAATTCGAAAATCGTACTTGGTGGCAGTGACAATGATTTCCTAAACAACTCTACAGTGAAATCTACACACTATTGCTCACAACTAAATTATTTATCACAGTATGTGTTACCATAAAAATGTATTACACCCTCCCTAAGAACTTCTCACACAGTTGCATCGATGATGGAATAAACGTCTCGAAGTAACCACGGTGAATAATGTTTCCGACACTCCTACTGTCTCGGCATGCGTGTTTCCCACTCGATCAATCACTTTCCGCGTCTCAATTTCGTACCACCGTTCTCCACTAATCAGCGCGATGCTTAATTACCTTACACGTTCCTGAAGGTTCAGCTGGACGAGTCGCGCATATTTCCACGCTAGGTTCGCGAGCGTGGTCGGGAACGGTCGCGTTCCTGTAGGAACTATTCCAATTATCCTCTTATCGCGACGAATTCCAGAGTACGATACTGTTAACGTGGTCAGTTGAAATATGGAACATGAAAACAATTAGTCGCGGCAATTAGCAAGCAACGTGGTGTTAACCTAATGTAGATACTTCAATTTAGTTTGAACTTTTCCATTTAAATTCTGCGACCATTTTATAACCATGTCTTGGTCCTATTGTTACTCTTTATATTTTATAATTCATAATTAATTACTTTACATAATTGTGCCATTTTCCTTTCCCCATCATACTGCTTTATATATTCAATTCTTTGTCGATCCATCATCCATCTATTCCAAAACTTACCCTATTTCATTTATACCACCTAGAGCTACCAAATACTTCCCTCGCAAATAATCGTTATTAATTTTCCACGTGTCTCTCATTCGAAGCTCCATGTTGACTCGAAGAAGTTCACGTTTCGAAAACAGTGGTGCAATTAAAGAGCCACCCGGTTCAATCAGAAGTAACGTTGCGTTATTACGCTCGGACTCGTGCCACTTTAACAAAACACTAATCCATCTTGCGATACGAAACCGCGATTTCCTTTAAATTATAATCTCCGAGAATGGGAATCACCGGTGCAATTACGGGACAATTAATAGCCGTCGTTGTTACAATCTCCTCGGGCGCTGCTTCTTCCAAGCGTCGACCGTCACGTTCCGTAATCCTAACTGAAAACTCGAATCACAGCTATTGTCATAACTGTCCGCGGATATTATGTCGGCGGTTTAATTCGACGTTCGAGTTGATAGGGTTTTGCGGCGAAGCCTGGTTAATCCAGCCGGTTCGAAGAACAAAACCGAAGTGGTTCGTTACAAAACAGTCGCTTCGCGTTCGAGCCCTCCTTTTCACTCGGGTAACGCGAACGCTTAATGCGACTGCAAATAGAGAATCAGCTGCTCGCAAAATTGCGCTCGGCTTTCCCTGTATTCGAGAAAATAAATCGCGGAGACTCGGCAGATTAGATTTTTCCTCGCGAGAAGCAGTCGCGCGTTTAATCTGCCGGAGAGAGTTGAGCGAGTATTGGATTTTCAAAGAGTGGAATTCAGCTTATCGAGTTGTCACTTGTGTAATACTAGGTGAGAAAATTGGACGATTAAACTTGAATAAATATTGTGTTAGGTTTCTCGTATGACACTCTCGAGGAGTGACATGGCAATTCACTTTCGGTTGGAGTGATTCTTTTGGTACATTTAGTGTCTTTGATCGGGGATAGTAGCTTGATTTGTAAAAATCACATAGCAACTTGATTGATCTTGTTATCCTGAATCGGAGGCTATAGTTATTGGACACTAGAAGCCTTGATTTGAGGGTTGTATAGTTCAAGAAATACAGTAATGGAAAAGTTGCCTTATAGAGTTGCTTGTTAATTTTCTGAGCGACCCACTTGACTGATCTTGCTATCTTCACTCGAAGGAATAACTTGAAACTTAACCACTTGCCAACTCTAAGGAGTTGCACATTCCTCCAAGTTGACAAATACAAATACCTTGCACACCCGTTAAACGTACTACCACAAATCAATTTATCAATATAATTACCTCGCAATCCCACTTTCATAATAATCATTAAAAATTCTATCAAAAAGCTTCAAACTTCAAAAACGAAGTTCCACATACAAGGGACTTAACTTGCTGAGTAATTCTAGTGTCGATCGCTCGGCACTTTGTGTCGAAACCGATTCCTTTCCCAGATCTTGCCATTTCCAATAGAAAACCACAATCCCATTCCCCCCAAGGAACATTAATCCCTCGCTCTGGCGAGTTCACCGTGAAAGAAGTGCGTGGAGAACGCAAGAAGAAGTCCGCGTCGTGCGTTTACTCGCCTCGATAGAACAAGGATGCCAAGACAATTCCTGTCACGGCGTCGAATGTTTATAAAGGGCAGCGACCCGCTTCCACGACGTTTACGAACGGCGTAAAGTCGCCGGGTAAATATTTGCGGTATCGTCGTTGTCGGGAGTACACGGTCGGCGCAGGGTTAATAAAAGCACCCGCGGGGTACGAGTGCTGCGAAGAAGGATAAAGGAACGAGATAAAGGGGGAGAGAGACCGAGAGAAAAAGAGGCAGCCGAGTGCACGTCGCGGTCGAACCACTCGAGAGGTGGTTGCTCCTGTGGTCGATCGGTGCCGAGCATCGAGATTCGAGTTTCCACCTACGAGTCGCCGGAAGGGACGTTTCCGCGCTCGAAAGCAAGAGGGATTTCATTTGCCGTCGCGATTCCCGCTTCGAGAGCCGTGGGGATCCTCCGGGCTTCATCTATCCTACTCCCGCGCATGCGCGCACTCGTGACTCCGCAATTCACACGTACGCGTCAGCTGGAACGAAGGATTTTTCCGGTTTGTCGGGTCGCGTGGTGCAATTGGAGCCATTTATCGTAATCTGGAGGGAACGACGTTTCAAGAGTAGTCGGTGCTAGGTGTTTACACATATTTGTGTTTGTTTTGCATTTACAAATTCATTTATTTGTATATCGATAGATTTTTTCTATGTATATATTCTCTGTAACATGGAAGGGAATTCTTGGACACCTTTCTTATTATTCTAAATATTTCAAACACATAATACTAACTTGAATTTCTTAATCTTCTTTCATCTTACCTTCTTAATCGTTTAATTTAGACATGCAAACTTAAATCTTTTAACCTTTTTCTATCCGAGTTTCTAAAATCTCTCAATTCGTTCAAAAAAACTCCTTCAGTCTATACACATATATCCAATCTCAAACCTCCCCAATGGTCTTTCAACCTTAAATTCTGCAAATTCATATACGTACAATCATCCCTAGAGAACTAAAAATCTCCCTTTCTTCCCTTATAATAAAGAAGTGCTCTTTTAGAATCAAGAATAGCACTCGAAGTTGCGATTCTGCTTCGGAAGAGCGTCCGCGGGGATTCCCGGACGTCGTCGACCCTTTCTTTCGCGCCTGCACGGTGGTTGCCTCGTGATGGTCGTGTCGAGAGCTCGGGCCAGGTGAAAGTCTATCTCCTCTGTTCTTTAGCATCGCGTCTCTGCTTTCTTCCTCGTCCTGTCCCTCGATTTTTCTCCCCGGTTCTCAGCGTCGGTTTCGTTCCCATCTTTTATTTCGGATCAACAGGCCGCTGCGGCGGGAGCGTATGCATCTTGCGCGCGGAAAATCGCGTTTCGCCGAGGAAATCCGACTCCTCGGAGGCTGGTGTACTCGTTCATCACTCCCGTGGACTCTGTTACCGGAGGGACGCACAGGGCATTGCACAACAACCGCGCTCGGATCTCGGCGGTGTTTCGCGCGAGGTGATTTACTGGTCGCGCGGACGCGTTTCCTAGCGTCTTGGGGAACATTGTAGAGGAATGATGCGAGATGTTCGCGGGAAACGTGGATTAAGCATGTTCTGTACGCGTCTGACGAGAGTGGTTCCTTTGGGTTGGATATCGGCGAAGGTGGAGGGATTTGGAAGGGATTAGATTAGTGGAAATGATAATGTTGATGGAAAGGTTGGAGTAAGAGCTGGAACAGAAAGTTAATTTAAATCCTGTTGGTGAATTTCTTTTGAAGATTATTTAATTATTAACGATACTCCTTGGCCCTCTGTTTTTTAAGATATCACGGTGTGACGAAAATAGTCGTTTCGTGGATGATGCGTGCATACTTATCTTTATCGATAGCATTAGTTCTTGACTTTTTGGTATTTGTTATTCAGAGATCAGTCAATCCTCTAGCCACATCTTTTGAATAAACCTTTTTTGCACAGAACTGCGTATTAAAACTGCCAAAAATTGTTCTCAGCGTTAGCTTAATACCCTGTTGAACCCTCCACGATGAACGTAAACAATCCAACAGCGATGTACCTACATTCTGAGTTTACTTTGACTTTGCATATCAGCGTAACCACGTGTACCCAGGCTTCGTGTACCAAACCATCCCTCAGTCTAACACACTGGCTTATCTTTCTCGTTCTACTTCACAACCCAACCTTACCTCAATTTCCAATCAAGAAATTAACCTACACACCAAAGGAATTTGCATTCCTACCTTTGTTCCTGATTCATTGAGTTTACAAAGCGATCAAGCTTAGGGGAAGACGAGAATCCAGTCGCGTTTAACGACGGAGCAATTTCAGACACCGATTCCAGCTGGATCTCTCGCGAGGTATCGCTGTTGCAATTAAATTCGCGTTGCGTGCACGGTCCAACTTAATTGCCCCGCGGTATAACGATTGCCTGTAAGGAAGTCGTGGAAGTAGTTTAATTCTGACGAACGAGGTACACGCGGGCACTGCCCTCACGTTGTTCCCAATGGGACAATAACGCCCCGGTTTTCTTGAGTTACGTCGCGCCGCAAATCGTACCGATTAGCTGGAAACTTACCAGCGCCGATTGCCGTTGCGCAACTCTTACGGAAATCTCCGGCATGGGAATTTAAAGGTGTCGTTAACTCAGGGAAAATTGTGGTGCACGGGGTTGCGTAACGTTGGGCTTCTATTTGATCGAAAAAGAAACATTGCGCGATGGCTTCGCGTGGTAATGGCGGAGAGAAGAATTAAAATAATTGATACTCGATTTTTGGAAGCTGTTGCGCTGGGTCAATATCGACCCATGTTTTTTATTCAGTATTGCGATGGAAATACTGTTAAATAATTGATAGGACTGTTTCGCGACGATTTGAATTTTCTTCATTTTGTTATTTTCTACTTTTTCTTAGTAATTTATGTTAGATGCATGAAGGAATTTTACGTCAGACTTGGGATTATTACTTCTTAAAGTTGGTATAGCCAACCCTTCTTCTCATCACTGGTTAGTTTAACGATGACATATGTAGCTGCTCCGGCAGGTACTAATTTAGAGATCACAATCCTTCTCATGGTTTCTTTTGCTCAACCACAGGTTCGCGTTTGGAATTTTGTGAGAATATTCTTTTTTATGAAATGCTACTTATCGGTACTCAAAATATTTGTCTTATTGAGAAGAACATCTGAGAGCTCTGTCTTAGTTACGGTACAAAACAGCATTTTGGAGATTTCAATGCGTGGAATCTAATAGGCCCCATCACTGTCTTGATGATTCAAATGCGTGACAACGACACTCATCGCCAAACCTAAAATCTAAACATCGTTTCCACTAAGAATAAAACCTTTATGCAATAACCAATGATAACACAAATTTCATGTTAATAATTACTCACAATTATTCTCGGCAAAAATATATCGCAGTCATTACTTCATGTGCTCATACGTTTACGATTAAGTCCCCTATAAATTACGCATCTTACAATTTCAGATGTTAAACATATATTACGAGACCCCGCCGCGAGCAGTCCCTCCATCGTTGTTAATTTCGTTAATGTTAACGTAGATTTAATGGACGAAAGTGATCGAGCCTCGGCGCACGGAAACGGCGGATCGACCTTGTTGGGGAGCGATTTTAAAAGCATAATTGGCAATGTCGTTGATACCGTGAAACGCGTTGCTGGAATTACAGTCATTACGGAGCCGCTTTTCCCTACTCCCCGTTCGTGTTTTCTACGCGCGGTTGTCAGCCTGCTCGGGCACCGTGCAACTCGATTTTTCGACTCGGTGGAGAGAGCTGAACGACATTAGCCGGTAAATAGGTGTCTCGTATGATCTGTCGCAGTTTCCATTATTATACTCGTTCTGCGTTCGACATTATTGGACTTTCCCCTATTTGTTTCGATGCACGATTAATGAGATAGATCTCAGCCGCGGCATTGAGAGAATTTAATACAAAATGATGCACTGGGACAGAAATGGGGACAGTAACAGATCTGGAAGAGCATAGAAGATTGAAGGTTTCGAGGATTGGAAAATCATTATCACTAGGTTTTTTCATAACATTTCTATCACCGAAGTAATGCTTCGATAAGTGAAGTCAAGTTACTAAAATTAATTACGAAGCTTAGACAAAAATAAATTTATGTTTGTCTTTTTACATGGATAAGAGTTACTGTCGTTGACGAAAGATGTAAAGGGTTACTGTGAAACAACCGTACTCTGAAACCTAGCGTTAATGAAGTTGTAAAAGAAAATTAGAGCAATAATAACATTCAATCAAGTGTACTATTTAATTCTTTATTATTCTAGCAATCTGTAGTATCCTTTGCTTCTAAATTAAGTAGCAAAATTCTCCTCTATTCTCAAGAGGACAAAAAGGTCTGAAATCTACACCGGCACGTGCAGCACCCCCTACGCATAAAATTCTTCCACCCATAAATCGTTTAACGCGCCATATAAAGAATTCAATCATTCCCACCAAAAATGTCAGTCGCAGAAATTCCTTCCTATTCCAGAGTGGCGCCGTTCGAAACGTTTACTTACCTTGCCCACCCCGCGGGTGCGGAATTCCTCCACGAATCGTTTATTACGGTACGGAAAAAGTGTTGTAGCTGACAAAATGGGGCCTGACACGATCACCTTCCCTTTCGTGGCCAGTCGTTCGCGTCGCGGTTAAACACAGCGGTGCTTGTAACAGAGGCCTCGTCGCTCCTAGCGCCAGTCGGAGTCACAAAGGGTATGGGAGCGACACACCCACCGGATGCATTTTATACACTCTGCACTCGTAGGTAACCCGCTCGCGGGGTGACGTCACCGTCCTATATACAGGGTGCCGCAACCGTGACCCGTCGCTGTGACCCGGGCAGACACCGATTCTTTGCTCGCGCGAAAGTCGCTACGTTCTACCTCTTAGCGCGGATTCTTGATACCACCACCGATAACACCACCCGGCATTCCAACGGTGCATGACGCCATTTGTCGGCGCTTTTCTTCCACTGGGGGGACTCTTTTCCCTCCAGCCGCGCGGAAACGTACCGTGGAACCTCCGTTAACGGGAGTGTTCGTGTCATTGCTGCTCGAACATTCCTTTATCTGGATCACGTGTTGGTTGCTGGGTTCGAGACAATTTAATCGACACTTATTGGTGGTTCGTGGTATAGATGTTGTTTATCAAAATAGATTATCGATATTTGTGGTGATAATGACGTAAAGGGATACATTGCTACTGAGTTTTCTGTAAAGTTCGTTTCGTGGAGGTCTCGTGGTTGTTGGGGCATTAAGTATGGTCCTGAGAAGGATCTCCCTTTTTCAATGGAGAATTCTGTTAAGAAAGTGGAATTTGGTTTGGGAGGAATGGTGTTAGGAAAATAGTTTTGGGGAAAATCGAGGTGGCTATGGATAGAGGAAAGCTTTATTTTGTGGGACCATGGGAGTTGTGACTTTAATATAGGTACGTTCTGCAACACGATTAAAGGAACATGTGATCATTTTAATGGCTACTTTGAATTTTTTTTAATTTTGTGTTAAATACCTTTGTAACAATGTCAAGAGAATATAAGTCTCGGATATTGAAGCCTCTGGTTCTAAATCCAACAGAGCCATGCCTTTCCAGTCGTGTCAAAGTATTTGACATCGCATCTATTTTTATTCTCACTTCCACATTGTATTTATGTATTTGTATATCTATATTTCCCTCCACACCATACCGAACTACCTTAGCCTCCATTCTGTAATTAGATACAAACGTTGTGCATCAACTCCATCAACGTCGATTCAACCAGCGTTCGTTGTATGGAAGTCAACGATTCGAGGTTGAAAATGAGATAGCAAACGCAATCGCCGGGTCGCGTGGTCCAGCTGGCAATAGCAAAGCTGCAGATTTTTCGTGGGATCCGCGGGGTTCGCGAACCCAAAGTTACAATGCGGTTTCGAGCACTTCTGCGAAGCGGAACGAATTAATTGCCCGATCGCAATTAAATCCGGACAGGGACAAGATTGATACATCGGCTGCCAAAGGTGTAATAATAGGCGCATGGCGGTATTCTTTTCATCGACGGCTTATTAATCCGTCTTACGCAATTGTTCTCGTCGGGCTTGATCTCTGCTCGATGCAACTGGCGTGGAAAGATAACCTAACGAGTGTTAGCTCGCCAATAAAAGGTCTTCGACCGTCGAACGAACCTTGGCCACGTAATTGCGAGTAGTCGAGCTTTTAAGAGATTAAAATCCATTCTATTCGGTGTCAGTTCCAGATCGATGATCGCTGGTTGAATTCTGTTGGCTAATTGCAAACCTTACGTTATGCGTCTTACATTCGATCGAATCTTCATAGTAATGAAACACATAGCTTCGACATTTCCTATTTATTATTATATGTGCTCTTTTAGAATGGTTTTTTTTTTTAATGAATGGTAAGTTTATTCTAGAAAGACACAGAATTCATTTCCACACTTAATATTTAGCATAGAGTCCTAGATGAGGCCCATCAGACCTTAACCATCACTACTATGTAATATTCATATTTGTTTATTACATCTGTGTCATACGATCTTATTAAAGGTTCTTTTTTCTTTTATTATTTTGTATTACAAAATAGGGTTCAAAAGCTACTGTATTCCTTCTACTAACAATCTATTTCTAAAAATAATTTCTACAAACTCCAACATGCAAATCAAGGAAAGCTCATCACTTCTATTCGACAAAAGTTACCTTCAAGTGCCCCTCCAGAGCAGCCAGGCCACGCTTCTTTTATCGTCCAGTATCGAAAGGGTTAACAGGTCCGCTTACTCTCCCACAGTTCCATTTTTAAACGGTCGAGAAAGCAGTCAACCGACTATGACGAATCAAGGTAATTCCCATCTCGAAAAATCGTCGAGTCTTCGAGCAGCCCGTCACTGACCTTTCCTCGTACGTAAAAACTAGAAACGTGTCCCGTCTATCCGAGTCACGCAACGTTTCTAATGTCTCCACGTTTTTGCGTTACCTCTCCTACGTCCGAGCCAGGGTTATTAATGAGGTCTCCTAGCGTAAACATCCGCAACAAATAAATATCGCGAAATATTTGACCTTTGTTCCCTTTAAACTTTCTCGAACGCCGGAGTCTCGAACCGACGGAGTCATTTGTCTCTCGACAGAGTACCGTGACTAGTGATGAGATCAAGCACCTTTGCAGGCTCGAACACTGACTGGGGAGTTTCGAGCCCTCTGCGAGCGTTTAGAGCAACGAGACAAGCATATTCGAGCAGGTTCAAATCTGGAGATTTATTTAGAAATGAGAGAAGAGTTTGCTGTTGAAGTCAGAACCAAGTTCATTGGAAGGTTCTATTATAAAAGTGATGGAATATTGTAGTTAGCAAAGTCTGTGGGTGATGAGTCCTTTTTGGAAAGTAATGTTAGGTTGAGTAGGATTTGCAATGTCTACGTAACACGAAATAAAGGCGTTCACGATTTTAATCGAGTTATGTTTTTCCTGGAATATCCCATCGATCATTCCAACATCTACAACTGGAACATTCACCTTGTGATACCTAAAAACGTACATAAACGGAGCAAGACCTAGAGACATTCGAGGATATGACCAAAGTTGAAAAAAAGATTACATTAATAATGTAATCACCACCTCAACAAATTTATCCCAAATTTCCAAGTCTCGGATTCAACAAATATTAAACAATCCCAACCCTCCCACCATGCTCACCCTAAAATCTTCAATCCATTAACACCAACCTACCTTTTATCCAACCTGATCCCCCGCTACCCACGACACGCTGCAGTTGGATTTTTTCGCCCGATCGCACGCGCACTCGTCGCGTGTGACAGCACGCGGAGCCCGGCTGAATTAACGGCGCCCATTGGTGGTCGTTTCTAACATGAAATATCGGCTGGTTGTCGCTGATATCTGCCGTTGTAATCTGAGTGGAAACAAATCCTTGGAATGCACCGCGGCCGGATTAAGTCGTCGTTGCGCGATTGCGCAGCTCGTCTGGGATCGAACGGCCGTCGTCTCCTCGCATTCTCGAAGCACCGTAGCATTGTTCTCGTCTGTGGAAGACCCGATGCCGTGGCAGCGAGATAAGGGATCAATTTTCGATACTAACGTCACGGTGACACATGGATCCAGCCGGAGATCCGTGGATTAGTCCGATGACCACCGTCGACAGGCTAACGGAAGTCAGAGTGCATTTGACACGGAGGCATTCGAAAACATGAAAGAGATTCAACTGTCGGGCTTTCTAGACCAGCTTTATCGAGACCACTTCATCGCGAGGATGTGTGTACTGGAAGGTATGCCTAGAGAGCACCCGAAGGCATTGGTGGCATTATCCTTTCTCTCGATGCGATGGCAGTCGAGTTTCAGCATACTTTCGCCTTTCCCCGAAATTCTATCGCGCCTTTGGACCTGTTGAACACTGGACGGTGGACATGCACAGTCAGTCATGCGGAATATTAGGTCTTGGACGATGGAATCCGAGGATTGTCTGGGCACCTCGATCGATCACCCAGTGGAGAGATATTCGGCCATGGATCCGGGATCCTGGAGTCCGAATTCGATCGATCTTTCTGTCAGGAGTCAGGAACTCGATCGCCTCGAGTCGTGCTTTTGTGATACTGATCGTTTGGAGTCGCGGAGATTACCCTGCGATGAATTGATTGATCAGCTGGGTATTAAAGGGAAAAACATGCGTAAAGTTTATTCATATTCGTATTTATAACGATAGATTTATTTAGAAAGATCAAACCTATCATTCAATTTAAGTAAATTACTTCAATAAACATAAAGGGTACGAATACTTGCGACTGAATAATGGGACTAACTGTATGTGTCGCGAAAGATTGCGATTCAATATCTTCGAATAGGCAACATTAAGATTCTTGTGTCTCACCACCTCGAAAGATCCAACCCAAACTTAAAGTCGATTTTCCTCACGTAATCTCATCCCATAGAAACGTCAACCACCTCCAGGACGCTATCTAAAATCGCCTTTATTCGAAATATCGTTAGAAGGGCGTACCCTGACGGTCGTTCATCGCGAATCACGAGCAACTTCTGTTTGGCTATCGCTGCACGCTTTCGCTGATATTTCCTCCCGATGGCGCTCGTCTCGTTAGTCGGTGACGTCGGCTCTATGGGGGTAATTATCGAAAAATCCCTCGATGGGAAGGATCGACGTCGTTAATTAAATCGCCGCACGAACCGAGAAAAGCCTTCGGAAGCGAGCCAGCGGACCGGTTACACAATAAACCAGAAGCGCTCGCGGTATCCATCAATGCTGCGTTGTTTAGGTGCACGATAATGCAACGGACCACCGAGTCGCGAGTCAAAGGAGAGAGTTTCTCGAGCGCGACGGACCGAGCACCGCTTGGGAGAAAGAGACAGCATGGAAACGCGCATTAATCAATCTCCCGCACGTGGAAACCCGTGATTACCTGATGAAGTGCCTCTCGCGTGCACGCGTGGACTCCCGATAAACTTAGTAAATTGTTGCCCGCGACACGTGAAACTTTGTGCGTCGTTAGGCGAAAGACTCTTTCCTCTACCTCTCCCTGGAGGTAGTCCTGGCTGCTAGGAGTCCTTTGGTGGGAAGCTGGGGGTCCTTTAGATTTGTCTATTTTGGCAGAAGAAGGTTGATGCTTGCTTGAGTGGATCTTGGTGTTTAGGGCAACGTGGGAACCTAGTAGTAGATAGATAACCTAGTGGATACCGAGTTTTACCGTCAAACATGGTCATATGTCTATTTGCTGACGAGGAGATGCCCTTCTGATTTAGCTTCGTGTCTCATACCGTCCATCTCTGAACGCATACTGTACTTTTTGAGGGAGTGCTTCCGGTCTAGGTGGTAGTATCCCCCCGAAATCTCATCATAGGAGCAACCTTTATAATCTGTGACCCAGTAGAGCGATGGCTACAGAGTTCTACAGTCAAACACGCCTCTGTATCCATTTTCTGATGAGTATATGCCCTTCTGATTTAGCTCCGTGTCTCATACCGTCCATCTCTGAACGCATACTGTACTTTTTGAGGGAGTGCTTCCGGTCCAGGTGGTAGTATCCCCCCGGAATCTCATCATAGGAGCAACCTTTATAATCTGTGACCCAGTAGAGCGATGGCTACAGAGTCTCACAATCAAACACGCCTCTGTGTCCAATTTCTGCCAACTAGACGTCTCTCTGGCCCCACCTTAATCTCGCACAACCCCTCAGTGGCTAAAAGTTGCATAAATGATTCCAACTAGTCCAACGCAATCTTCTCGAAAAGTTTGTGGCTTCGATCAGAGATTCCCCGTCAGTTGTCTGTCCACAGATGAATTTCCCACCGCCGAGAGTCGTGTCGGCAACAAAAGGGCGTGACAGTTCGGCCGGCATTTTCGCGAACTATAGCGAGTCGAATCGGCAACGAAAGCCTAAGTGACGGGCGCAAATTTGCCATAAGCCCGTGAATAGAGGCCACGTAAGAAAGGTGTCAGACACGCCACGGAGAATGATAACCCGTCAGTTATATAAATGTATTAAATTATATTCTATTGCGCAGGCACGCATCGCAGGCGGACGTCTGGCTGATTGGTTAGGGAAATCGTGTAACAAATGTTTTCACGATCGGTATTATTCCTCGGCCTAGCGAAAAAGAAATTCTCCCCTTGTCTGCCTCGCAGGCCGTTTGTCTCTACCTTTGTCGCTCTCTCCGGCTCCCTTTCCTCCCTGTCGCGTCTCATTGTTTCCATTATGATCGCCATAGATTCCCATGGAGCGGAGTTTTCGAGCCACGATCGCGTTGCGCGAGAGACAAATCTCCCGGGATTATATTAGACGGTTGCGACATGGCTGTACTAATCGAACGTTCGTGAGTGAGATATCGCGGGGAAGAGCGTTTTACATCGATGAAACGTGTCCGGGGACTTGGACGGATCGGTGGCAGCCACTGGGAATCGACGACAACGTTGCGGAATGCAGAGAGGCGGACGTCAGCAGCTGTCTGTACATGCTATCAGATTATACAGGGAGTTCTGTTCTTTTATTCCTTGGTTACGCTAGATTACCATGCGATATCAATATCTTCGGCATTTCAATGAATAATTGACTTGTTTAATTTTCTTTGGTGTTTTGATTAGAATGGTAGGTACTCTGTTCGGTCGACAGGAGTTTTGGGATTGATAGTGGAATGTTTAGCGAAGTTACTTTAGTAGATGTGATCTTAGATGCAGATTCCAGTTGGAGAATTTTCATGTGTGGATTCCATAGATTAGGTATGGGCAAGTGGAGCCCGTGTGGGCCAGCACAAGAGCTCCCACCATTGGGCAGTCGATGTCACAGCAAGATGGCTGGCGATGATCCCACGCGTAAGACGTCGTATCTTCTCTAAAAATCCTCTGTCGGCGGCATTTGCCCTTCAATTATTGTTATTATTGTATTTTCCTTGGTTCCTTGGTACCATTGCATTGGTCCAATGGTTCAGTATTAAATTTCAGTATTAAATCATTTCACTACATCTCAAACCACCCAAGAGCAGTACCCGCCCCTGGCACAGTACATCCTGCCATGCCTGAACATTTCCTTGACCCTTCAAGGTCTACCTCGCCCCAAAAACAGAGCTGTCCAAGTTCCACGAGTATTGTGAACCCACCAGACAGAAATTCGCCAGAACGAGATTCAAATTGTTGGGCGTGAAGGGCACCGCGGCGCGTACCTAACGGAATGCGATTAAACAAAGCGGCCGGTTAAACAAAGAGGCTAATCAAGGCTCACCCTATGGCACTGTTGCTCAATTTCAATTCCGCGGGCGGAACGCATTGCTGTCAGCGCGCAACGCATGCGAAAGGCAGGGTCGAAACGCGCTGACGTCCCAATTCTCCTCGCGTTCTTTCTGTACAACGAATCTGGCTTTGTGGCGCCGACAGTTTCGGCTTATTTTTCACCATCCCCAATCCCGACGCAGCGACGAGTTTAATGAATGCATTCGCTTGCAGGGATTTGAATGACTCTCGTCGAAGGGTGTCTCACTCCTATCTAAACCAGGATGGAGCGAAATGGCCTTGGTGGTTGTGATAAAGTGGCTTGAGTACATTTTCGTGCTGGAGATTTTTTTCTGTGTTTTGGTGGAGTGTAAAAATATTTTTAGTTTGACTGCAGGTTGATTTTTCTACTGAAATTGTATCTTCGTCCAGGGTGGGTCTCCGGGTGCCCTAGCTATCCATCTTCAGGGGTTGTATATTACTTAACAATTTAATTACTGATGTATTTAGAAACAGGCTTCAGAGAAGAAGTCTTTAGAAGAGGATTTTCTACATTAGTGTATATTACTATAGGCTGATATTAATTTCTTTACATTGTTACTAGGTGTATCAAAAGTTTTGTCTATTTTTTCTAATTAAGCTTTTGTAAGTAGACTACCAACAACACTGGAATTAAAGTCCCTATGAAATGGATTCCTTTATGTACATACTGGAATTAAAAGCCTATAAATAGGATCCCCATAAATAAAGTGTTAAATTGAAGTTTGATAAAAGGACCAATGTGTCGCATCATCCAAGTCCTAAAAAATTCATCAGCAGAGATACTTACCTACTGGAATAAAAAAACCTATAAATAGGATCCCCTTCAATAAAGTGTTAAAGTGTAATAGAGAGTCCAACCTCGGTTCCTCCAACTCCAGGAAAATTCATCAGCAGATCTACCTGGCTCCAGCCTACCCATAGACGTTCGGTAGGAAAACCAGTCCATTCGCATTCGCATCGTGCGCGGAACTTTCGAGAGACTTCCTGATGTCGGGGAAAAACCTTTTTCAGGTTGCTAACCGCGACCAGCTGCCAGCGCGAATTGAAACATCGTTGCGTTTAGGAACACGTTAGCAGATCACACTCCCCCAGCCTGTTTCGCAGCTCCCGGGAAAAGACGTCTGGTCTGTCTGTCCTGTATCCCGTTTCCGTGGAATAAATCACTCCACATTTAAGCACGCCGAACCATAAATACAACGACGATAAATCACGGTCCGCCTGCTCATGCGAGCGAACGCATTAATAAACAACGTGTGCCCATAAGGTGGTCGATTAAAACCGCCGGCATGTGAGCCGCGGTTAATTTATACGCGGACCCGGTTCCGCGTCCGTCTCCATCCCTATCCCTGGAGGGATGCTCAGGTTTCCCCTAACGAGCCTTTTATGCGCCACCGACTCACCCTTTCCCTTTATAAATTTACACTGGCCAAATATTGATAGCGACGAGAGCTGGATGAACCCCGTTATTCCGATCGACCCCTTTGGATCCTCTCCATTTGGACGGTGGAAATGATTGATGCTCCACGAGCAACCGATGCAAGACAATGGTTCTGATTCATGGGACTTGTTTTCGCGCGAGGGCCACTCGATGTAAACGGGATACTGTGCAAATTAAAGACGTGGTGGTGTATTGAACCGGGGAATCTCATTTATTTCGCGAGGACTGTTTTTGAAGAGTTTAGGTGAATTTTAGTGTGGATTCGTAAGGGTACTATGTGACTATGCTAGACTGTAGGGATTCTTGATACTGTAAGGGAAAATCTTCGGATATAGGTGATCGAGAAAGAATCTTATTCTAGGTGTCCTTTTCAAGATGGTGTCAGAGTTGGTAACTCTCTTCTAGGACTACGTTTAATAGGGCTACTCTAAAATTTCGAATATATTAGGATATATACGGGTACTATGTTTATATATCTTCATAAACATTTTAATTCAGAAATGTCCTTTAAATTGTCACTTGATGGGTATAGGGTTGTGACAACTTTAAAAACAGACATGAGATATGTGATAGGTTTCAAGAATAAAAAATTAACTGCGAGTCGCTAGCCTTTTCCAAGACTTTCCTTAAGACTTTTCGAATTGGTCGCCACAATAGTCACTAAAATTGAATCAAAATTGAAAGATGCCCATAGATAGACTCCAAAAGAAATCTCGGCTTGTTTTTCACGTCCACGGTGAAATTTGGGCGGCGTTTCCTGCAATAAGAGGCTCTCGTGTCGGAGCACGACGACCCACGGGCGATGAGGACGGAAACACGTGGGCGATCGAGCACATGTATAATGGTTACATCGCTTGCGTTCCCTCCGCGTGGTGCCCTCGCTAAACCCCGATGTTTATGCAGTGCTGTGTAACGATGCGACCCGATATAATGCACCCACATTGCCGCCGGGACGACGCACGCCACTTGTCCGCTTTGGTATTCGAATCCAGGCGGGTAAACGATCCGCGTAGATAGGCACGCTGATGCTGCGATGGCGTTCCGCGAACAACGAGCTGATTTTGCACGAAAGTATCTAGTTTACGGTCTCGAGTGGCCGCCCGATGTTTGCATTCCTTTGTCGTCGGATGCTCGACGACGCAAAAATGCTGGCCAATCGCTTCGCGGCTGAAGGACACCCCTGAGATCCTCTTCTGGAGAAGATTTTGACGAGATGTGTTGCGTTCCCTCGTAATTCTTTGCCATCTTTGTTGGGTGGATTTAAATAGGTTATTTGTCAGTTGAAACGATTCGCGAATTACTAAGAGATACTTCAGAGATACTTTTTTTTTCATTTGCAATGATTAAAAGGTTTGGAGTAATATCTTTATAGAAAATTGCAAGGAAAGCAAGGGGAGGTATCCTGTACGGTAATGTAGAGTACTTTGCTGGTAAGAATTGTTAGTGCAGATTACTTTGTTGGCAAGAGTCAATAATGTAAACGCCTCGGTCCATAAAGCAGGTCGCCCTGCTGGCAATGTAGAGCATAAACTTTGGTTCTGCATTAGTAGCACAGAGCGCGCTACAATAGTCTTGCACTGAAAATGTAGATATTTCGACAAGTTACCCACTAGGTTTCTCTATTGATCACATTACAGCTGAACGCCTAGTTTCTTTGTACACTCTATACATAATATTTTCTGACAAAAAGCAAGTAGAGCTCATTGAATAAATAAGAACCTGTCGCTTCCACGATTCACCTACTGAAAACTTATCCTGACCAGATTTGAATAAGAAATAATGTAACGTAGCTCCAGTCTCCGCATATTTAGGATGGGCAGACATGAACGAATGATATAAAAACAGCGATGCCCCCGGAATTAATGTCCTCCACCTCCCTCGAAAAACGTGTTCCAGGAGTTCATTGAAAGTCCTCGCCGGCTGCTGCCATAAAATTCAATTTATTCCCCCTTGTTTGTTCTCACCGTTGGGGGAGATCGGCGTCGATAACAGATTCTCCCGACGTAGGCCATGATTCCATAACAATATGGAAGAAGTTGGAACCGTTACTTCGCTTGTCCCCTCGCGAGCGAGCGCTTCCCGTTTCCGGAAACCTGGCCGGTCGCGTTAGACGCTTCTGGGAATGCGGAAACCC
Organism: Hylaeus volcanicus; assembly: GCF_026283585.1. Classification (NCBI taxonomy): domain Eukaryota; kingdom Metazoa; phylum Arthropoda; class Insecta; order Hymenoptera; family Colletidae; genus Hylaeus; species Hylaeus volcanicus. The sequence continues at coordinate 26,467,257 of NC_071977.1, forward strand.
CGCGTGTGTTACGTAATTCAGGTATGCCGCTATGTATCGCGCTAAATCTGGACAATGCAAATATTCCGCCCGTTGCTCGCGCATTAACATTCGATCTTTCGCCGAAAAGTATCGCGACTCGAGCCGCGAAGCGCTCGCCACCGATACGATGCGGACTTGTTGCATTTATGGCTATGTACTGAGGTATACAACGTATGAAGATTATATTTTTTATAAATTAATATAGTAGACCGAGTTAATGAATGAATAGGTCGAGTTTCAGAGTACCTTGGCGAACTTTATTCATTGACGATGTGATATAATCGAGAATTTATAAATATTCTAATTGGAGAAACTATAAGTACGCAATATGAGTAATAATGCTACTAATACTTTCTCTGTATTTTACAATATACAACATTTTTAACACTTCATATACAATTAAAACTATATGTAACATTATTACGTTAGACATACATGTATTTAAAAATGTTTTAATTCTGACACAATCCAAGACTAAGATTCGACTGCGAAATTCCAAGTGGAGCAAACACATCAAATTTAAAAACCTTGGTGTTTCGATGTAACCCAAAACTAAGATTCATCTGTGAAAGCTTCAATTGGCATAAAAACGCGACAACGTATGCATTTGCTCGACTCTCTCGAAACGAGATCTCCGAAATTACCAAACCCTCATTTATCTATACAATCGTCGAAAGATAAGCACACCTGACTCGGTATCACCTTGTGGCAATATTTCTGTGGCAAACACTGATGAAAGGACTGTTCTGTTGCAGGGCCGTGATGGCGTCGCCTTGCTGGTCGAGAGCATGCTCGGCCCGATTTACGGCGAAGGCGTTATCAATCAGCTGATAAGACAGGCGCGGGACATCCTGGTCTGCGCTTATTACGGCGAGTTGGAGTACTTCCTCAAGTCTTATCTCTCACCGGCTGCGTCCCTGCTCGCGGAAGTGAAGTCCGTCGCCTCCGAATCGGTGAGTCCTCCTCAGCGTGTTGTGTCCTCTCGATGTCTCAAACCTGGTCGTTCGAGATTCGACCAGTAACGGGCGAAATTCTTATCTAACGACTTTTGATGTGATGTCCGTTTGATAAAAATTGCAATGTAAATAACACGGGGCCGTGGGAGTGTGGGAAATAATTCAAGAAGTGAGTTATCATCAAACGAAAAAGCTTGTATAAACGCAAGGTTTCGTTTCGGTTGACCATGTTTGCAAGATGAGCATGTGGCCTTTTTGACCTTCTTTAGGATTGTGTTTTTCATCCATTTTATTATATACCTTATGGGGATGAATTCGATAAGCAAATTGTATGTAATTTATTTATCGAATTTTTTAACAAGGTAGAGGTTCTATTCTATTCTATTTCGCGTATACTATCTTCACAAGAAGATGGTCCCTAAGAGGTGACACAGTCAAACATTATTTATAATAGGTTTAAATTATTTCAATAAAAAATTCCCTACATCTTCCGAGTTGGATCAAATTGGTCCTAATATTTATTTCATAAATCGAATCAAATGCATGTGCTAATCTTATGTGCAAGGTCAAAATGACATCTCAACACCTCGTACAAGCGTTCTACGTTTGGAACAAACGAATCAAAACTTTCATCTACCCAAACGTCGCGAATAAATCGCCAGAGTGGAGTATCATTCGTCGTCCACCATTCGAATGAAATAAAAACGCTGCTCATCTCTGGACTCGTGTCCAGGAAACTGGTCCCCAGCGGTAGAAAAGGTGAAAGAGAGTCGAGAATGTCGTTCGACGGACGGATTGTTCCGCGAAACGATTAAAGTAATCAGTCGCGTGCTCGGCTCCAAGTATGGCCTGGACATCTTGGATCCAGTTCGCGGGGAGGTTGCGAAATCCAAGTTATCGCCAGTGGTGACGATGACACGGTCTTCTATTTATATAACGCCTGACCGATTTCCTCGCCGATGAAATCGGATTCAGGGAAACTTTTCTCGCGACCTGGAGCTTTTCTTGGTTCGTTGCTCTCTGGCGAACGCGTTTTGAGACCAGGTGTTCTTCTTGGCGCATGATGTCGTGTCTCGTCCCGTCCTTGAACTCTGGTAAATCGAACTTGGGTAGACAGAAGATGGAAGGTTTCCATTTAAACAAAATTGAACGGTATAGAGCTTTTTTGTTTGGTTCTGAAGTATGCCAAGTCTTTAATGATCGATTGGCTCCAAGCATCTGTAATTGATAATATTACTCATAGTAAAATCAAAGGATAATGATTTGAACAATTTGCATTTTTTCGATAGTAACATTAGTTTGGTCAGAGATAATCAATTTCTCATTTCAATATTAAACGAACAAGGGTTCCTTTCAGAAGGTTTTATACAGAATAAAATTCTTATTTCAATTGTATACGTAGAGTCTCTAGGAAGTTCCCAGCCACAAAAACTCACCACAATTCTAAAATTTACTGGGTTCTCATACTTTCCCTTCTTGACCACGCCTAAAAAATTACATTTTTATCCCATACGTTGAACGGACGTCACCCCCAAAGACCTTCTCGAGGGTTAACGCGCAAGACATGCCAGACAACGATTCAGCATTCACACTGGAGAATTCAATTAAAGCGCCAAGAATGCACAAGAGCACGCAGACATAGTCGTCAAGTAGGAAAGCAACCCTTCTTCTGGCATGATTGTCGCTAATAACCTCTATAGTCGCGGGTAACCGGTCTGTCTCCGATCTCCCAGGCGACGAGGGTTGGCAACGCGACGAACAAGCACGTGCCTTCTCGAGGGTTAATTTATTTAAGTCGAGGGGTTCACCGCCAGTCACACTAGGTGTCTCAAGAGGGCGCTCGCATAAGCACCGAACGGAACCAACGACATCCCGAATCTGGCTCTTTGATTCGCGTTAATTAAAGCTCTCCCAGGAAAGGGTCAGATCAAGGATGGAGCACAGGGTGAAGTAACCTAATCATTGGAAGCAAATGCCGTTTGGGAAGCGATCGGGAGGGGAAGATTAGGAGGATGGGGTTTGACGAATAACCCTTTGACTTCCGATTATGGGGAGAGACTTCCGGGCCTGGATCTTCAGGGAGAGTTGAAGATGTGGCTTTGGGAGATACAAGTTAAGTTTGGGGTTGAATAATAGTCTATTATGGGTAGGTATTGTATATTTTGTAGAGAAATATTTTTGGGAAATGTGGAAGGGAGCACTTCAGGGTCCTCGGAAGTGGAGGGGTGGGTCTTCGACGTCATGTTCAAGAGAATAGTGTCACCGTGGCTTCCGTGAGTTCTATATTATTCTCTAAACTCTGTTCTGGCACCCCATCTGTCACTTCCAAAATCCTCCAAAACCAGTGCCTTGGCACCCCATCTTCAGGAAATTTCCATATCCTTATAGCTTAGATATTCTTGAAGCTTAGATCACTATAAAACCAAGAAACTCCACAAAATTGCAACCCAAAAACTTTGATCCTAGTCTCCAAGACACCTAGAAACATTCTACCAAAGAAAAGCTCCGAATTCTCAGTAATTTCCTCGGAATTAATTCCCAACGGAGTTAGAGTCGATTACCTGGCGAGCATTCACCGAACAATAGAATTTACAGGGTCACGCCGTAGCGTGGTTGGCCGATAAATTGCGAGAAAACCAATAAAGAAAACGATGCGCATGGCCGCACGACAATTTGGCAGATATGGGGCAGCGATGTCCACCGGTGGAAAGCGGAGCGACGACGGCTCAGGCTGTTCCCGGGCTCCTCGGCTCGTTAGCGCAGAATTTCTGAAAGTAGGCAGCCCAGAGCCGGCGCGTTCTACCTAATATAGGCGAAAGAGCAGGGCTTTGTCAGTCGACGAACGCCAAGCGCTACGAGATGAGATCCGGTACTGTCGATCTGGAAATTTGTCCGCTGTCGCGTGCTCGTTGGCGACGATTCGGGATTTCCTTCTTCGGGTATGCCACTTTGTTCGCGTCACTCGCGTGCGCTGTTAATAGAATCCGCTAGGGAGAGGTCAGCGACGACGGAAGAGACGAAACGAAGTTTGTAGGATTGGAACGTGAGTTATTACCGCACCTGAACTTCTAAATACGGGATTGAGCTTAGGGATCTCTTGGGAAGGTATTCGATTTTCTTTTTTTTTTGGAGGGGTCAAGAATACGTATGCTTGCGATTCTTTTGCAGGGAAGTATAGCTGGGAGAGAGGTTTATTGTTGGTTGGTTTAAGGAGCAAGTAAGTCTCAAACAACGTTTATGTTTAACTTCGGTTTTGTTATCATCCAGTATGTCAACTTCTTATTATATCGAAAAGGTGTTTTATTTGAAGGAGAATGTGATTAATAATTCTTTACAAACATTATAGTCTGTTATTACTTTTTTTATTTCTATACACAGGGATTTTATATACAGATTCATTTGAACTCACTTTATGGGCATTCTATCACACAAATGCAAGTGCATTAGACTCCTGGTATTATATTTGAAAAAAAAATGTGAACAATAATCTCTTGCAAACATTATATTTTTCCATTATTTGCAATCAACACGATGTTTTGGATAGCTACAATTCATTAACCGATTTTGAACGAGGAAACAATCATCGAACCTCCTATCATCGATCTATAAAGGCAGAAAATACCTCAAAAAACCACCAAAGTTCACCCTTCCCCCCTTCCCGACCTTCCACAAAACATATCTGCGTAATCTACCGTACCTTTCCTTGGCTTCGCATCCAGGTGAAAATACCAGAGCAGATCCGAGCGTGGATAACGTCGCGAAATCGCTGAAGGATATTTGTCACGACGTTCCCCCCCGTTCAATTTCGCGATAGAGTCCTGAACTCGTTCCAGTAACTCCGCCGCCTCCCCTTATACGGCAGCGTGGTCATTACTTGTCGAGAAATTATTACTATTACAGCACGAGCACGGGCGCGTAACCTTGTTATCGGTTATGTTGATACCGTGATTATGGATGCGTCGTAAAGCAAACGCCGATGTAAACATTGGACCCCTCGCTGTATATATGTACGTAGGACCGGAAAGTCACGAATTGGAACGAGCCAACGGTGGCTTTAATTGGATTCAACCTGGACGCAACGAGCTCTATCGAATTACTTGTCCAGAAGGTAATTTACTCCCGGCGTACATTCGACAACCTTTCGCACGGGGCGGTCGTATTTAACGAGAGATAATTCCCATTTCGATGCGCGCGTGTCGTTCGAGGAGATATCGATCAGGATGGCGATGGCAAATTGCGCCGATCTATTGCCAGGTGGTTCGTTAGTTACGTTAGGCTGAGGAATTCATCTGTTAGGATCTTCGAGACAATCAGGTGGACGTTTCTATTTTGACAAGTTGTATTGCAATATTAGACAGTCATATTTTTTCTGCAAATTTTAAGTACGCAGTCTTTTATTCTGAACTGTGATGTTATAGTCGTCGAGTCGCATTTAAAATTATGTTCGATAAGGAAGACCAATCCAGTCGATAGAACAACCAGATTGCTATTGCTGTTGGCAATGCAGAGAACTCTATCGGTAAAATTGCAAATCAATGAATATTCTACCTTGCCGAGCCTTATCGACAGAATACACTGTATTACCAACAGGTTGCTCTACATTATCCTATATTTTGACCTAGACTGAAATCAATTAATCCTGGCTTGGCTGAACTCTCCTCAGGTTCTTGTTTAAATGTTAACAAACTATTTAGCGAAGTTCCCTTTCAAGAAGACAGAATGCACCGTATTATCAACAGGTTACCCTACATCATCTCATATCTCAATCTAACCGGAGCTCGACTGATCCTGGCTTGATTTAACCCTTCTCAATGTTTTGTTTAAATATCAAGAGACCATTTAGTGAAGTTCCCTTTCAATTATAACTCCCATACTTCTTATTTTCCTTAACACCATAATGATCTAGGCTCCTCGTACTCTCATTCACCATTTCCAAAATGAAATACCGCTTCACCCAGCCTTGTTCGCGATCTCACGAAGGACCTAGGTCAGATTTAGCCTCATCTCTGGAAGCAAAGCTAGCAACAAGCCACGATCGTACGGAAGCATCGCTGAGCTCTGATGGAGCGGCTGCCAGGTGGCCAGGACCACGACAGGCCGGTCCCCTGGTAGTCTCGGGGTGTGTATAGGTAGACGTACGGAAAACGGGACTGCGTGGCGAAGTTGGTATGCCGCCAAAGAATAGTAGTAGGTGTACCCAGATAGCGCTGGACGTCGTAGAGCCACGACCATCGAAGACACCGGTAACGGTGCCTCGTCCGAACTGATTGACAATGATTGAAGGCTGCGGGTTTCGACTCGCGGAGCCCAGGATCCGCAGCCTTCGTGTAAACCACTGATATATATTTCTGCCTCCGCTATCCGACGATCTTCTTCTTTAATCCGCTGGATCCGCGCCCGGGAGCAGAAACGGGAAACGCCGGCCCACACGTCCAGCTATCGCCTGGTCTCGCGATCATCTCGATTCTAGCGCTCGCGTCGTGCTCCTATAATTTGCGACTGATTAAATTAAACCGATCCCATCGATATGCCGATATCCTGGGAGACGCGCGGCGGTCGGTCCACAGCTGGGATGGCCGACTTTTCGGCCGGCAATGCGAGCCGTATGCGTGGGCGACACTTGGTCAGGTATATTGGGAATCTGTGGATCGGGAGGAAATCGTCTAGATCAGTGATACTTCGTCACTGTTATGTAGCTACAGGGTGCTGGGAGAATTGAGTGACGGATCTGGGAAGGGAATTACTCTCGGGTCGTTATAGTCGGGTGGGTAAGTTTATTTAGGAGAGCAATGGGACGTTTGGGATTTAAAAGAAACGCGATTGGGAATCTGTCGATCGGGACACGATCGTCTAGGTCAGTGATGCTTCGTCACTGTTGTGCTGGCAACTACAGGGTGCTGGGAGATTTGGGTGATGGATTTGGGGAGGGAATCACTCTCGGGTCGTTATAGTCGGGTGGGTAAGTTTATTTAGGAGAGCATTTGAACGTTTGGCATTTAATAGAAACGTGATTACATCTGTCTAGATTAGATTCCAAAGGGTTAAGAACCACTGGTGTAAACGTTCACTAGGAAAACGGGAGATCCGGCTCTGAATCCAGGTTGAAAACTAGTTACAGTTTTCAGAAGTGGGTGCTCTTATGATTGGACGCGTGGTCGACGATGATGTTCAGTGGGATAAAGTGTAGGCAGCTATCATTTGAAGCAACAGAGAGCTGGTTTCCATTGAGCGCTTGAGACATACGCGTCGAGTGTATTATTTGCGATAAAATTATGGCACAAACGGGGCCATTTGGAAGTGGAAATCGTAGAAAAATAAAAAGAGTGTCAAAATACGTACAGAGTCAAAATAAAAATGGAATGAACGTGTGGTACTGGCTTGATAAAGTAAAAAGCAGTGTTAATTAAGTGCTTTTCTCGGCACATTCTCCAGCAGTTTCCAGAGCCTCGCGAGGCCGAGGACGCGCTGGGAGCCCCAGCTGGTCGTCGCTGCATGATATATCGGTATCGAGAAGACAGTATCCGCGCGCAGCTACCGGCTACCAGCTACTTAACCCGCGACCAATCGGTTACGTACTCGGTTGGTTGCATTACCTACCTACCTACTTGTTGAATGGCCTGCCAGCTACCAAACGAGGATCGACCTCCATGCGAGGGACAATGAGACGAGACATCCCAGCTTTCGAAGCGGCTACCGTGAGGATCACTTTGAGTCCCTGATTAAACAGAACAACGGACACTTGACGGGGGACATATAGCGAGGTGCTCGAGGCGCGCTCAAGTGGCACGAGTAATTGTTGGAAGGTCAGGTACACTTAGTTGGAACTAATATAATAATGTGTCTTGGTTGGAACGATATCGTGGAAAATACAGGGTGATAAAATGAGAAGGGTTCAGAGGGATTCAAAAAGTGGAGGATTGGATTGAAGGACTTTTTTCAAGATTAGATATTCTCCTTCGAGCCTCCGAGCAAGAAAGCCAGTCGACTTTTGTCTCCTCGGCATCGAGTATTTTTCACCGTTTCTTTCCTAAGCACGGGCCGCTCTATCTGGCTCAGCATCGCTTACGCGTATCACAGCGGCTCATTGTTCGCGGAAGATTCAATCTCGGCCGGCGAGGAGCCTTTCTCTCTTCCTGTATCCGCGCGGAGGTGGTAGAAGAGAGAGAACGAGAGAGGAGTAGGCCAAGATAAATGAAGCAAGTGTTATTTTCCGAACGGGCCGCTTTACATAATGACTAAAGAAAGTAAGGAAACAGTGTGCGTGTCCCGCGTCGCGGAAAATTTTTGTTTTATTTACGTAAGTCGAGACAACGAAGCGGATCGCGCGCGGCGTACGTCGTGCCCTCTGGGCGCTGGATCCCGCGCAAAAACTGCGACCAATTTCTAATAGCACGTTGAGAGGGACTGGTAACGCGCGGCCTGGAGACAGTCCCGCCAACGTGAAACGCTTAACTACGCACGCGTTCCCGTCGATGATAGATCGCGATAAGATATGAGCAACGCGGCTTGTCATCGTAACCGCCGAGGCTGGCGACCGGAGGTAGCGCGGAAGACGTTCTTCTGGCACTCCGTTTGTTTCCGTCTGGTTGGCCGCGTCGTCTTCGCATTTATGATTCACTCCGTCAGGCGAGCCATGAACAAACGACTGATTTATTGGAAAATTGCGTCGTACGTCAGGTTTTCAAAACACTTCCGTGTGGGAAAGCTGGGGGAATAGTAGGGGATTTTATTGTGGACGTTGTTTCCTTCAAAGTGTGGCCAATCGTCGATAAATGTCACAGTGACGAGACAGCGACAGTTATTGAATAAAAGATGTGAAGTTTAACGAGAACATGGGAGAACAGATTGCGAAACAGTGCCAAACAATAGGCAAAACAATAGTCTCATGGAAATGACCGACAACTTATAAGTAGACACATCTCTGAATTAAACGTTTTTTATTGTTAAACGCTGTTGTTGATTAAAGCAAGTGTCAAAGAACCAAAGTGTTCCTTTGCGTCGTTGGAATAGTCCGCAACGTGACGTCATGAGCGACGGAAACGGTGGACTTACCGCGCGGAAGCGTGGTCAACCTTGAAACCCGTTCGAGGGTGCTGGCCTCGGCCTCCAAGAAAGTGGCGTGAAGAAACCTAAGGAATCAAACCGCTTGCATTTCACGAAGATTGGATTGAAGATTGCTCCGCGTATTTCTTGCGCCACGAAAGCCGCGACTGCCGACGGAACGGTTCCGTGATGCTCGTACTGGTAGTTAATAAATTAGTCCCATAACGTTGCGGACAAGGCAAAAACTGGCGCTACTTCATAAGCTTGTTTGCTGTGCCCGTAGCGGTAGCCATTCTCCGTGGACGCGGGGGAGAGTTGCGCTGAGCGCAATGCGCTCTTCCTTAAACAACCAGCACGCAAGGTATCTGTAACAGCGGTCCTCTTAAAGGAGATACAGTTTAATTGTAACTCGACTTCCTCAGCCTTTCACCTCGGTGACCATCCTTCTGCTTCGCTAGCTAGGCTCCGCCGGGTTTCTCTTGGTTCGAGAGCTTCTATTGCCTCAACGTCGAATCATTGAACCTCTGAGTCTTCGAGCCCTTGAATCTTGAAATCTTTGAATTTTTGAATCCCTGAATCTTTGAATTTCTGAATGTTTGTATCTTTGAAACCTTTAGCCTTTGCGTCTCTGATCTTTGAATCTTTGAATCTTTCCACGTACTTTAATCTCATCTTCCGTGCTAAGACCAGGGTCCATTTTGTTGTTATGAGCGTTGCTCGCACAACAGAGCTTTTTCCAAGTGACCGAAGACCACAGTTCCGCAAGATGACGTCGAGAAATGGAGAAAGTGGTCTTCGTAAATTCTTGACTGAAACGGTAGCTAGCGGTGTCCTACTTGAGAAAGCAATCGTACGTTGGTCCACATTCCTGCGCAGGTAACGAGTACATGTTTCGTTGTCTAATCTATTTCTCTTAACGAAGGAAGGATGTGAAATTGAATCATTGAAGAAATAGTACTTATCCAACGAACGTCGCGACACTCCAAGGTTCAGAAATCATTTACAGATCTCACGTGGCATTCTAAACATCACGTATTCTATGAGAAAGGTATTCCCAAGCTTCAGAGTTCACGAATCACTCGCAGATCCCACGACACCGCCTTCGCGTCGCACAGTGTGATATTCCAACAATATTTGTTCAAGCAATGACCGACAATATGATTTTGCTGTAATATTACACCGCGCGGGCAGCGGTAGATAATTTTTCTAAAAATGCTCAAAATCATTACTGACCAATAAGTAAATACGTAGTTTGTGATTTCAGTCACCAACCAATTACGTTTCTTTTGAGTAGCTTCGTGTGCGGACCGCCTAATAGTTTCCGAGATATTGGACCACGTATGTTATGTCCAGCTGGATCGCTGAAATATCACACTGTGCGCCGTCCTGTACGGTTCCACCGAGTTCGAGGACGTCAGAAATCGGCACTCGAATCTCGGATCGTGGGCGTAGGAAGCACCTACTGGCTCTCACGCGTCTTTAAAAGCGTGTCTCGCGATCCTGGCGCGGCTCAAAACGCGCATTCCTGTTTCTCAGACTAGTCTTATTAAGCGCGTTGAACGAGCCTGGCTTTGTCTGCGGTCTCGAGGCTTAGTCCTCGTGTTACACGCGCTAGCTGGAATTTACGGTATTACCACTAAGTGCCGATACCGCGAGACCATATGGAATTTCTCATCGTTAGCCGCCAGAACCGAATACTTCTTGGCAATAATTACCATTGCGTCTATAATATTTAAATCGGTGCCTCTTAGCCTGCGGTATTGCCTCGTGACTTTTTGCCTTTTTGTCGCTGTTTCGCTCCGTTCCCCGAGACATTGGGCCTTGATCGTGGCAGCAGAAGCATAGAAAAGAGACGCTTTCCAGAGAAATCGAGGGTTATGTATTGCTTTTCGCTAGGTTGGGATTGTGACGTGGTTCTTGTGTAGGATGTTAATGGCAAACCTCTTTGGTAGTTGCGTAGTTATAGGTTGTACGTACAGCTGACCCAACTTTCACGGTGAGGAGTTATAGATAAGAGGACGGCTGGATTCGAAGGTCTCAGGCTTTGGATTTTCTGAGATATAGTATTTTCTTGAATTTAGTAGCAGGGGCCAGCAACATTGGTGTGTTGCTAACTAAGCAATAAAGTGTATAGTACAGTGGAAGGTTCTTGCCACGATGAAGGTGATCAATTCAATTATTAGCAGAATCTGCATTGCAAGAACTGACCAAAGGGTGACAAACGTGTCGATTCTCATGAGATTTGATCGACATTCAATAGTGCAAAAAATTATTTGAAATGGAAAACTCAGAAAGAGGGACCTTTGTATTTAAACTAAAATTTTTGATTTCCAAATGCTGCATGATGACAACACTTTTCAGCTTTTAACAACTAAACTAACTCTCTCGATTAAAGTCCTCTGACTTGTCCTCGTTTGCAATAATCAAAACACACCTCAAGGATCGCGAAACTACCTCTCTCGGTTAGAGTGTATCCGACTTCTCCTTGCTTGCGATCTCTGAAACATCTCACCGCATTGTTACTCGTAACGAGTGTTGTTTACTTCTCAAGTAAGTTCGAGAATTAATCGTAAGATTGGTGGGAGCACTCTGTATAGGCGTGGAAACGAGTAGCTCCCGCGACAGGCGAGCTTATCAGCAGCGGACGTGCCAACTCGGAGTGTGTAGGTGCGATATTTCTAAGCGAACCAGCCGCGGGAGCAACTTTCCACGGACGCGTCGCTTCGGATATTAATTGAATGATCGCACCCTCGGCAATTCATTATGCATACTTTAATCCGAGCGTGGCCGACACACGGTACTGTTCCTCTGCTCGCGATCGTTTTCCTCGCCTCTCACCGCTCGTTATCTCGCGCGAGAGGAGCTCGAACCGCGGCGCGGGGAAGCTCATTACACGCCTTTTAATAAGCACCTCGACAAGTCGTTCAGGAATCCCCTTTTCGCGTCTCGATGCGATGCTCTCACGGTGCGATCGTGGATCTCTCAAAAATGACGGTTTTTAGGGGTGTGGAATTTACTAGTAGATCGGTACGTGACGAGTCAGACATTGGTAAATTGAAATGTAAAGGAATTAATTTATTTAAGTTGCTTTAATAATCGATGGGTTAAAGACTTATTTTACCTCTTATGTATGACGATTACAACATTTTGGTAACGCGAAAGTGGAGGTTTTGTGGAGGAATTTAATTTTGGCATGGAACAAGATAATTGTGTTTCTTAAAAATTAAAAAATGGAAAAATGGTGTCCACGAAGACACCGTCACATTACAGTAAAAATTAAATATTTTTACATCTCAATTTTTGTACATCTTCTTTGAAACGTCACCTGAAATCTCCGAATGAACAGGGTATTCCCTAAACCTACGTCAGCGCCATTACAATCCGAAATGGCGGGAAAACATTCCGAATTTAAATCTATATCACTATTCCACCTCTATGAAGAACCACTGAATTACTTATTCCTCGAAATATTTAATAACTGCCTTGTACCCTACTTCAAAATTCATCTCCATCTCACATATTCTACGAACTACCTTCCATCACCCTTCGCCCCTTCATCGCCATTTTCCCAATCCGAACTTCCCTGAGAAACCACGCTTCGCTCCTTATTAACATGCGTACAGTGCCTCGCGAGTTCTGAACCATTATCGCTACCTTTCCACGGGGATAACGTAATTGAATCACCGAGTGCATCTTCGAACCCCTTCGTTACTTATTATCGCGGTGCTCGTTAATGCCCCGCAGATGGAAGTCGATAAGGCTAGAGCACAGGTGCTTTGTGCATTGTGGATACCTCGATAATAATGGATCGCCAGCGGTCGATGCGGGGGGAAATTAAATAATTACCGACGGTAATCGATCTGTCGGGTCGGTTCGCGCGATATTGATGACAGCCGCACGAAAACAGAGCTCGCGCGGGGCGGCGCTGCGATCGGTCAGTGAAAGCGCGCGGTATGTAGTTCTCCGCATGTGATTGATCGTCGGGGAGATTGAGTATCGTAGATGTATTTCGCGCATGCACGTACACGGTCCCCTAATGACGGCAACCGAGATTATTCGCGTACCTCGAGCCGTGATTGACTGGGAAATGTTCGGTTCTGGGCGAAAAATCGATGCCGGGGTCGATTGAAAAATCGAGGTTGTGCCCCGTTCTACCTGGGTGGTCTACGAGCCTTTTTGCTGGTTTCATTATTGTTTTTGGAGGACGTTTTTAGACTGGAAATTACTTTATTCATATGGAGGTTGTATTTATCATTTATTGGTTTTATTGGATTAGTTGTTTCAATTGCGTTAATCAATTTAACACAGGGTTGATTCTATATACTTTTTCCTGTTTGGGGGTCGAACCTCAAAACGACCGTACCAGAATGGAGTTCGTGTCTGATTCAATGGAGTTGCGTTTATGGAGTACTAAAAGCTACCATTAAGAGACACGCCGATAAAACAACCGCTAGTCTCAATGAAGCTAAGTCATTAAAGCAGACAAGCTATATTTTCTTCAGGTATGGAGAAACCACTCAGGGGCAACATTCTGTTATTCGAATAGTGTCCATAATGTTGCCTGATTTTTAATACAAACGCTACAATGGAATTTTCTTCTAAGTACAACGTAATAAGTCTAATTAGTGATAATAAATTAAATTAAATATTCTTAGTATTTTCACAACACAGTGTTGAAATGCTAAAAGAGTGAACTATATTGGTTCTATTTCATTGAAATAGCAACAGAATCACGTCCATTTAGTTGCCAGAATAGAATCAAACACGGCGATGGAGAAAATTTCATTTTTCCGTTACAATGGGTTATGGTCGTTGTTACTTGTAATCAGCTTGAGTGACGTATGGTGTTTTCGTGTACCCAGCGACTTAAATTTTTTTAGTCGAAGGAGCTTACACGGTTGAAATCATGTATCGATCGTTCGACAGCCGCGTAACGGAACAATGATTTGTAATCGGATTTTTCGTGCGTACTTCTCGTTTTGGAGCGATCCGCCGGTCTGATTAGAGCTGACTGTATTAGAGAAGCGGGAAAACTTGCAATCCTGCGTAAGCTTTCCGCGATAGTATCGCTAACGACCCACTTGTGGGCGTAAGTCGACGGTGAAAGTGTATCGCGGGTGTGCGTATACGCAGAATGATTTTCACGGTAGAAATTTTGCACGTGGCGAGATAACATCGTGATTAGGATAATCACGTTTTCCTGGGCTGGACGTCGAAACGAGAATTCGATCAGCTTCGCAGTGGAAACTTCTTTATTGGTATTAACACCTTAACTCCGGAAGAAAATCACTGAAATAAGCTGCCAACGAGAAAAAATTTCCACTTTTCTTGATTCTATGCATATTCAGTATTCTTAATTGTGAGTTAATTGAGTAATTAATTGAATTATAAAACGTTGAAATAATTTTCATTTCTATGATGTGAATTTGTAAGTAATTATTAAAGTTAAGTTGGAAAAGACGAATTAAAATTGTAGATTAAGTAAAAAAAGGAAAAATTATGAACACAGGAAGAAAGGACTGATAATGAATGTATAGAGTAATGGTGACTGAAAATAGAATAAATAAATCAGCGTTACAAGAAAAGAAGCTCTCATGAATTACCATTTACTTTGTTCTTTATTAATGTCAACACAATAGAAGTTTATTGGATTCTTTTGCATAAAATTTAATTTTCTTAAGTGCCCATTCAAAACATTCATTGAAACATACACAGACAGCGAATAAAGAATATTCTACTATACCTCGTACATATTCCTTTCCACTCAGCGTTGATTTTCGAGCAATCAAATTCATGCAAATTGTATCCATCCTCGGAGCATTCCGCGATCGACACGTGAAATCGTACGAGATTGAAAGCAGCGTTGGGGTGTTGTTAATGCTCCTTTTCTGTCAGTTCGAGAGAAACTTGTGCCATGATGGAACACGTGTGCCATTCGTGTTTACAGGCTCGTTCGAACGCTCCTCCTTGATGAAAGGGTAATGCCAGCGCCATTATGCTTATAAAAACCCACAATAAATCTCACTACCATGCGTGGTGGAATAATTACAGTAGGGCTGCAGGAAGCATTCATTTACTTTCCACTTCGCTCGTGTTACGGGTGTATATAAAATTAATTTTTTACCCTCCGACTCTATGCACGAATAGTGGACTCCTGAAGGTGCAATTTAAACTTGGTTTCTTTGACCTTTTCTAAATTTTTGTTGTTGTACACTTTAATGCAACTAGAATCTCCTATAAAATAAGGAGAATACAAGTCCTGCAGACAATTTATTTAATACTCAAAAAATAAATTAATGTGAATATTTTTTAATACCTCTTTGGTCTTCCTCGGATGCAAATTCAAATTAAGACTTCTATGAAGAAAATTAAATTTAAAGAAAATTGAACTTGTCCCTTGTCTCCTTTGTTAATTATTTATCAAAACATTACTTACTTTTTCTTCTTTTTATTATTCATCATATCCTATATTGTCCTTCTATTTATTCAATAGTATTTTTAGAATTGTCTGATAAATTTCTAAAGGTGGACTAAAAAATGTATTTAGTAGTATTTATTTGATAGTATTTGTTGAATCGTCTATTCAATTTCCAAACATCGTTTCAAGTAGTCAGAACCATCAGCAACTTAATCGTTACGAAGGTGCGAGTGAGCGCAAACCGGAAGTGTACCCAGCTGACGCTAGATGGCGACCCGATCCTGATCGTTTCTCGCATAGCAAAGCACTCAGCGAATGTTATATGTACCCCGGCCAGAGATCCACTCGTCAGCTTTGCGCAGTGGCGATATCGTAACCGATGAGGTTCTACCGAGGTGCGATTATTGCTAGTTGAAAACTTTTACCAATACCCCGCCATGACGATGTGAAATATCATCGGCTAAGGCAATTTTTGATAACCCCTACGGGGGTTGCTAATCTATTCCAAAATTAACTTTTTTTAACCGATTTCGAAAAGGAGGAAGTTACTCAATTCGACATGTATATTTCTTTTTTTTTTTTTTTCATTCTGGGTTGAAACTTCTATGAAATTCCTATTCAACATTTTGGGTTTGAAGTAACTACAATTTTTATTTTCATTCGTGATATTTTTGAAGAATGACTTCAAAAATGGAGTAAACATTCCAAGTAGTATGTGAATGGAACACGAAGGTAGAGTTTCCTTTGTTTATCCATTCGTAATCTGAGACTTTGCCAGGCTTATTTTAGGAAATTTTCATCAATGGTAGCCTATAGTCGCTCGAAGTAGTAGTAATTCAGTTCACTTTTTCAGCAGCCTTATAATCAATAGTAAATTACTCATTCATTCTCATCCAACCTCTCATTGAAATTGCTTCGCAATGAGTAACGTAGTATACGGTATTCAATTCATAAAACATTTATGAAAGAGGCAAACACGTACGACGAGAACCGATGTGAACTCTGATAGGAGCAAAGTGCTCTGCAATTGTTAGCGATTCCCATAGTCCTTCGGTATTGTTGCAAGAAATTGAGACGGATGAATGAAATCTCACACCATTCAAAGGCTTGTCGTCATTTAACGCCTTGTCCATTAGAGTAACACATCATTCAATATTTCCCAACATATTTGAGTAGATGGTTCTTTACACACAATGACAATTTTCATTTTTAAATATTTCTCATTCTCATCTCACAAAAAATGCATCAAGTTTAAAAATTCCTGAGATTTATCCATATACGATTTTATTTACATTTAGACTTGACAATTCGATAATTTTAATAATAAATTGACGGTACTATTATATATTTCTAGAATGATGTAATCTTATTGTACCAGTCCCTAATGATTTGTGCATTGCAAATGATTTTAATACTCGTGAATTCTATACTATTCCATTATAAACACTGCTTTAAATTCTCGAACGTGAAACCACCCTTAAGTCGTCTCCTTTCAATTACGATCGATCTTAGTCCAGACGAGCGAGATTGAGAGTGCCCTCATTAACTTAATTTACCCCACGCAAATTCTTGACCGCACGGCGTCCATGAATAACCATAGCGAATAACTTACGGCCACCACACACGCGTGCCACCTGCTGGTCGCCCCATCGCCTGCAATTGTCCCCCAGGACGGTTTTAATTTTATTTGTCCGGTCGTTTAACGCGGCTCATTGACTCTCGATTTCTCTCCGCGTTTCCCGCGGGAAATTACCTACTCGATTTCACTACATTCGGGGACTATTGTGCGGTCTGCCATCAACCTTTTCGATATCAAATTAATTATCTTCGTAACAGACATTATTTAAAAATAACTGTTAGAATTTTATTTTTAGAAATTTATTTTCTTAAAGATTACAATATAAGAATGTTAAAGGAAGAGTGTCCGAATTCACAACGACCCGTACCGGTTGACTTATTTTGTCGGACTGAGGGTCGTCGCTTTCTGTCCCTGCTAGGACCCCACCCCTCTTTCTGGTTTAAGGAAAAGCAGACCCTTTTCCTCAAGACCCGAAAGTGGCGATCGTTGCATTCCAACAATAATTGTGAAAATATTTAAACAGCACGAGGAATGTATGTGTAAAATAGCACATTGAAAATTAAATTAAAAGTACACATATTATACGATACTGCGAGGCATTATGTCCATTTTTGGTTGCATGCAGCCAGGTCGAGGTTGACGTTTAGGGTCCATCGATCGCGCGATTTCCGTCGAACGTGAATAGCGATGGCGCATAGGACCGCACCGCTCGAAATCCCATTCAGGACGAACTACGCTGCGATTAACCTATTTACCTATTGATCGACGAAGAGGTCTTCCGGCAACCTTGTTTCGACGTGGATCGATTTGTATCCGCCGGTTGTTACGCGCAATTACCGTCGTGGATGTTATCTCTGGCAGGGAACCCGCGGGCAGAGGAGTATCCTTGTAGTTATGCAATTTTGTTTCCAATCGATGGGACGATCCGGTCGATGGCTCCGACATTGTCGTGGGTTTCACCTAGACGACTGTTCGATTTTTCTAGATTTATTTAAAGAGGCTGAGAGGACTCCTTCGGCCACCTTTCACTCAATTTATCTCGCATTTGTGGAAATTCAGTTTCGTTTAATGAAAATACAACGGTACAAGGAGAAAAATATAATTAGAAAGGGAGTAATTAATTTATACACGTGGTAATGGTAAATTCGGTAATATGTAGCAAATATTGATTCACAACTGTCACAATTTTTGTGTACAGTTTATTATTTTGACTCTAGATTACGAGAGATGAATTTAAAATCTACGTTATAATTTTGAATACCAAAGAAATCCTAAAGGTCCAGTCGATCGATTAAACGTTAATGATAATCAAACGCTAATGAAACGGCAGAACGATGCATTAGAAGCGAGCGACTTTTAACATTCATTTCACGATGGAAACGGGAGGATGAATATTGATAGAAAACGACGTAACGAATCTCGAAGAGGTGGCTGAACCGGGATTCCGTGCATCGAGCGCCGGTCATTTACATAATGATGTAATACTTTCCGTTAAACGCGATGCGAACCAATTCGATGCGTTCAGACAATGCTGACTCTCACGCAATACCCGCGCCAGCATGCGAGATGCAATTAGGCGTTCGTAGGCCTCGACGGAGATTCGTCGGAAGTCCCGTGCGTGATTTGTGAACTTCGTTAGCCCGTGAGAAAATGTGTTATTATTATTATTATTACGCGTCTTTATCGCGTGCACAGTGTAGATTCATTGTATACGAGGATGGTTTCAGTGGTTGGGTAGAGTTGGAGCCTGATGTTCTTCAATTTACTCTTCAGTTGCATTGAACATCTGCTGAGATGAGAAAGGGATATACGTTCTTTAAGGCAGAGCATTAATCAGCAAATCTTAATTTCGTGTTACTGTATCATACAGTTATAGACGATTAGAAGCTTCTTTAATATTGGAATTCATCAAGTTTTGTTGTGGCATCTATATTAACCAGAAAATATTGTGTTGCTAGCATGCTCTTTTTTTTTAACAGTCAAAGCATTTTTGTTTTGCAGTCAAAGTACTTGACATAAACCTTTGAAATTTGGTGCCCTTATTCATGTACATAAATAATTTATAACATACAAAATCATAGATGGAGCCAATATATGCAGGAAGATCAATTCAAAATCGATACCTCTCCTGTAACGTAACTTCTTCCCGAGAGCTCTTCAATCAAATTCACCGAGATTGCCATTCATTCCCTCCCAGAAAATATTTTTGTTTACACCAAACTAATCCTCGACGAAAACTCCGGTTCGCCTGCACAGCGGCCGTTTCGAAAGATCCATCAGCGTGTCGTTTCCCAGAATTGTTCACGTGCAACCGGAAGACGAACTTCCCCTGTAAAAAAAAAAAAGAAAAATGTTTCGTGCTGGAATCATATTCCAGACGCACACGCGCGCGATAAAAATCGGGGACGGGCAATCGCGGACCAACGATCAAGGGAACGTTCGCCCAGGTGCTCGCGAAATTCGCGAGGAAGCGGCACGCGTGCAGAGGCCTGGTAACGCCCACGCGAATATCCACCAAGTGCATCGCGCCGTAGTATCGCTCAACTTCGAACTTTCGGAATCGCGCCGCCTTTCCATCTCCATCCCTTAGGCGACAGGGGCTGGGACGTAAGAGGCGGGCAGAGGGAGGTTTGATCGACGACGGCAGACTTTTAATTACTCCGACGGGCAGGTCCCGCCACGTGAAATGGAGTGATAAGCTTCCTCGGTAAATGGAACGAGCCGGCGCGAAGTTACGCCGACCAATTACGCGATTAAAAGTACGAAACGGATGCAGGGTCTTCGACGGTGTCTTGCCAGACTAACGACTTCCACGACCATCGACGAATTTCCGTGCCGTGGTTGGCGTGCTTGCGTGATCATCACGGGTGACTGTTAACAGGGATGAAGGAGAATCGTTGTTTATGGGAGAAGTTCTTTCGATAACCACGTCGATCTGACGAAGACGTGTCGTGTGCCGAACAACCGAAATTCAATTTTTAACGCTCACCATTCGAACTTTATATCAGATTTAAGGACACGTATCTGTGAATTATTGTGACGTTGAAATAGTGACACATTTAATTTATGTACATTTATTTAGTAGTTTTGTAAATAGTGCGTTACAATTAAAGTACGTGTATTTTGACTCCTTTACGTGTGATTTTTATCTCTCCGACTCCGAGTCTTTGATAAGGCTAATCAGCCCATCCGTTCATTAAGAACAACCTCAAACAGGGTAGATTCATAAATAACTTCCGTTTGTTAATTTACAATTGATTTTCAAATATATTACCACATAATAAATCACCATAATTGATTATCAGTTTGATTATTTATTCTCTGCAATGGTACTTATTTATGAATCAACTTAATTTTTGTTTATAGGAGGGTGAGCACTAGAGGCACTCATCTTAAAATGAGTGCCTCTAGTGCTCACCCTCCGATCGTGGAATTTAGTGAATATCTCCTAATACCTTATTCCTCACTTTACGCGACAACCATATTCCTAATGAATGATATAAAATGATTTTTCATTAGTTCTGAGCCCATTCCACCTGACGTGAAATATGCTGCCTATGTAACCACGAAACAAATTGACCAGGACAGTTGTACATTTCACAGAATCTTGTGTATATGTATATCCGGGCACTGCGCACTCCGAATCGCTCGGGGGTAAGAACGGCGCGCCGCGATATTCTAATCGGCGTGACGACGTGATACGCAATTAATCCATCGCGTGTCAGTGTCCTGGCGCGCCAGCACCGGGATAATAATGCATATCGGGTCCGCGGGGCCCAACGCGCGCGCCTAGACCCTCGCCTGGCGTGGAGGCTGCATGGGTTATGATTAATGGCGTTGCTATCGGTGCATGAACGGTGCAAAACGAAGACAAATAGCCTGGCGCGCGGACCTCTTTAAACGCGCTCACTGTGGATCCGCCTTGTGTTCCATCGGAAACGCTCTTAAGAGACGCGAGATTACCGTGTTCCCGTGGCACACACTGACTGTTCTTGGCTACGAGTCCCTTCTGGCGATCCAATTAATGAGTACGCGCCGAAAGGCGCACCCTCGAATGCGCCTAATCCATCCTCTCGCGCCTCCTATGAGTTTTCCCATGGCTGACTTCGCCGCGGAAAATTCCGTTTCGATGGAGAACGATCGTGGAAGCCACCAGTGCTGTGTTTCTTCTTGGAAACAAGTAGGGACTGCACGTTTGATGAAGAAGGAGGCGAGAATTTGTTCTGGGAACTCGTAGAACTCAATGGGGCCAGTCGAAGTGTATAACGATCTCTAATTCTTAGCTTCGATCGTTTAATCGATATTTTAACTGGAGGATTGCTGTCTTTGTAGAAAGTTCGTGACGTGAGTATTGTTTGTTTTTATTGGAAAGACAGCGGGGAATTAAGTTTCAAGAAGAGAAGTGTGGGAAGTTGAGGCCACTCGAAGAGAAAAATCGTTTACCTTACATTTCATTATCATTATGCATCAATTGTAGTTGTTAATTAATAGCATAGCTTCTGAACAACCTGTATGCAACAACTACTTTACATTTTTCAGCATCAAATTAAATATAAATGATACCAATACGAGTGACCCTAATGTAGAATTTTGTCTAGAATTCCTCTTAGAGAATTAATGCTAAAAACAATACCATCACCATGAATTTTTATACAAAATCGTAATACAATTAATGGATATTGCTACGTATACTATCTCATACGTTTTTCAATATTCTTATGCCTAAAGTGTCTCCGCTTAAAATACACAAATAAGCTTTTCTTAACTCCACACAATTTTGATGTATCCTACAGTGTACATATATTCCAACTAGGTTAGGGCATCCCAGTCCCTCCGAGTCCTTCCTGGCGATCTAATCAATGAATACGCGCCTTCCTCTTTTCAACGCTCTTCTAACCTATCCTTTAGCGCCTCCCTCTGGTTTTCCCATGCGCCCACCACCGCGGAAAATTTCATTTTGATGGCACTCGATTTATGAACAGGGGGGACTTCGCCTTCATCCACGAGCAACGTGAGAAAGAGAGAGTTCTGGACTTGGTGGCTCGTGAATACGGTTAATTGAGTCACCTTTGGCTCGAGTCGAGATTGAGCGTGAATTCAGCCCCGAACGGATGCAGGATACTGTTCTGGCGATTAGGGAGGATTGTTTTGTCTGTTTTTGCGCTGGAGAAGTGGAAACAATGAGAAATGCTTGGGAACCAATCGACGAGGGAAGAGGGCCGAGCTTCGAGAGCTACCGATTACATTCTCTGAAGAAACAATTGGTTTACTGATTGAAACTATTCTATTTATTCTCAAAATTCAGAATAGTATTACACCCCTCAAAACTCCCTAAAACTCCCAGTTTTATTATAGTTATTGCAGCTCCGCTGCGTCAACAGTTAAACGATCGACTCAACAGAGCTCGACTTCACCTAGTGCGCCATTTCACCGCAACATAGATGGCACTGCTGCAGGGCCAACCAAACGTTGGCCCATATTTCAAAACCACTTTAAATTAATGCTCCCAGCTTGATTGCTGCACGCAACTCCGATGAGTCAAGGAGGAAACAGGGTCACGATAGGAAAAATTACGAATCCACGGGAATCGATACGCGTGCCGTTGCTAAAACAGCAAGTGAACCTCCGTGCGGGTGCGGGTCGTTGTACCTTCCGGTCTCGAAGTCACGTGCAAGCAACCGGGCGAGCGCGTACGAGCCGGCGTTCCCTTCTTTCCATCGTTTCTCTCTTCGTGTTGGATAATGGATGAGACCCGATATTTACATATTTTTCCATGTTCGTGCCGTGTGTCGGGCCAACGGGTAGGTCAGGCAAGGTACAACCTAGCACAAAGTAGCACCGGGCCTGCTGTGTTTCCGTTGCGACTTTACCCACGGCGTCATCAACCACCTTTCGTGAAAAAACTTTCCACTGACAAAATTGGGGACGAAAACTGAAGCTCAGGTGCAAATATTAAAAGATTAGAATTTATTTACTGGAAAAGAATGTTGTCGCGTCAGATAAAATATAAGTGTTTTTCTCGTTGTTTGTAAAGAAGTAGATTTCAGTGCTTGACTAATCGAAATAACAAATAAAAATTTCGAAGAGGTCTAAGACAGTCGCATGGATATTTAGTTCGTCACTTTGTGCCGTTGGGAGAAACAACCATCACCAGCAATCGCCTGGAAACTTCAAAGAGCGCCGTGCGCGCGTACATCGGGGCCTTTTGGGCCCAGTAATTGCTCGCCGCTCGAGATTTTCCATCTATCGGCGGTCAGAGGATTTACAACCGCCACGCCGGGCCAATAGGCATCGTGAATTATTTCTGCTACGACCTCCGACGGCGTGTTCTCATCCTTGACTCCTACGGCCCCGGGGATTATGGCTCCGACGGATCGCAAAGATCTCGATCAGGGAAGAGCTTTGCTTTATCGCCTCTCGATCCCTGCTCCGTGCCTATCGTGCTTTCTACGTGCAGCTCCTAACGTTTTCGTTTGGGGCAGTGGTCTTCAAGTATTTTTCGATTATTGAGGGAAGGTGGAATATTTAGTATACTACTTTATACGCGTCGTACTATATACCAAATTCTATTGCTAATATTCTAGTGGCAAATTATTTAATAAAACGACAGATTGCATTCTCTGTAGATATTTTCAAAAAATTTAACAAATTTCAGGTGATTTCAATTTTTCGATACTGAATGTATGGTTACATATTACAACTGCTATAGTGACTCTTATAGTGGTTGCTGGCCACAGTCTTGGATTTAAAATGTGACTTTATATCGCTCCCTAGTACTTGTAAAATTTCAAATACTGCTTCTGATATCAATTGGATTCGTAAATCTGGCATGGCAATGATACGATAGGATCATCTACTAAATTATATAATATAATATTAATTCATACGTCAGTATGAGGATTACGAATCCACGGGAATCGATACGCGTGCCGTTGCTAAAACAGCAAGTGAACCTTCGTATCGATTCCCGTGGATCCAAGGATTGAAAGCTAATTTAAAAAATGTAGATAATCGACACGTGACTGAAATATTAGATATACAAACTGCAATAGTGACATAAACAGTCGTCGTACAAAAATTCAAAACTTAGACAATTTTTTCACTTTATAAAGACTTCCAGCACTTATTTGTCACAAAACGCTTTTTTTGTGAAATTGAATTTGAATTTTGTTATTGTCTCTGCTCGGTCGCGAAGGGATGCGATTCGCCGAATAATGGAGACTCGCGTAATCTCCATTATTCGAGTGCTGTTGACTCGGGAAATTCCGAAAGTCTGCTGGTGTATCCCGTGTGTTGCCAGGGAGTTAGGGTAGCCACGCCCGAGTGTCTGAAGTTTCGTTTGCGGGGTGAACGGAGGTTACTACCCCTGGCTGTGGGGCAGACGGTGATTTTTCATTCCGACGCCTCCGGCCCTAGTAATGCGTAAATCCCACCGCGACAGTGTTATTAAATATTTCAAGCCTTCCAAATTTCGAACCAGGCTGCGTTAACATCCCGCATTAAAACTTCATAGACCACCCCCTGTAGAAATACCTGGATCAAAGGGGGCGAGGGAAAGTGTTCGTTTAATTGCAAATGAGTCGACGTTCTTGGAGATTGTAGGCCTTTGAAAATTGGACGAATTCGGAGGTTTAGCCAAGGTTATTTCGTTGAAGATCGCGTTTTTCGAGCTAAGGTTATTTGCAAGACGTGCTTTTATACCGAAGGTTACTTGAAGGTAACGATTTTGGACTCAGTGTAGGATTCTTACACGCAGGTTTTAAGTCTTCCACTCAAATAATATATTTCAGAAACAAAAAACGATATTTAGATACACGCGTTTCACAAAAAGGTGCGAGTGACTCGGTCTACTCGAGTTTACGATTCTACGACGTCTGAAACATTCGTCTTTTGCTCGACGATAATTCTGCTGAACTCAGCTGTTTCGGTCACTATTGATCGGAAGGTCTCGGGCAAGTGAAAGGAAACTTTCAAATTATAACGGTTTATTTTCGCAAAGATTCGACACTTAGGATTAGTCACATATTAGTTGGTTACTTAATTTATTAACATACACACGGCTAAGAAACAGTTTCCGATCAAGAAATAGGAGGAGCACATTCAAAAAACTGATAACTTTACTATCAATCAAGAATCCTAGGTTCATCTACTTTCCTAGAAATCCTCTCATCAGTACCTATGATCACAAAATTCACTAAACATCACCTAACATTCTCTGACATAATTCCTTCGAGTCCCTATCGTCTACTGCTTGCTGAGTTTCTACCCCCAGTCATCAACCCCCAAGAAACTTCACAAATTCTCCCCCAAAACCGCAAACTAACCACTCCCCCCACTCCCAAGCGCGACATTAGACCCCGTTACCCCCGTTCGGGCTCAGGGGGGCGAGAAAAGGTTAAACTGATCGAAGCTAAACAGTTTCTCCACCGCACGGGGTGAACGCATTGGTCCATGGGGTGGGGTAGAGTACAGAGACCGAGTGCGTCGAACGAGACGTCGTAAAAGTGGCCGATTGGTGGGGATGGTGGTCTGTGGACGTGGTGGGGGATCCCAGGCAGGGTTTCGAGCGCGTCGGCGGCGCTTATGCCTTCGACGCGGGGGCATTGCCGTCGCGGCCGCAGTTACGATCCGATCGAGCGTCTCGTAGCCCGTCGCGACTTCTTCCGCAGGACACTGCTCTCGATCCACCTGGACACGTGTTTCCTGCCTAGTGTTCGTGACCTTCCCGACAGTTGTCTAATCACACCAGAGCCACTGGACCAACTACCAGAAGTACCTTCGACCACCGTGGACTTGTTCTTCGACTTGGTCGAGGATCCTTGGAGCATCCCCGTCGATGTTCCTGGACAGAGTGTGGTCCACTTGTAGGAGATTTATGGTGGATCCTTGGTGTATGTAGCTCCATCCATGCTCCTGGTGAACAGAGCGGTTTATTGAGGGGTTGTTCGCAGCTTGAGGAAGATCCTTGGTGTATCTTCGTCTGGGCAAGTCTGTATGAAGGATAGTGCTCATTATTTGCTGAGGACCCTTGGTGGATCTGAACTAATCGAGGCTCCCGTTGGAGGAAGAGGTCCATTTGGAGAATATTTCCCAACTTGCATCTTCTTGGACACAGTGTGCTCCATTTGATAAATATCTCCCGATTTGAATCTTCTTAGACATAGTGTGCTCCAATTGATGAATATTCCTAAACCTGAGGATCCTTGGTACCCCTAGCCCTACCGAACATAGTGTGCTCCATTTGAAGAGTATTCCTCACCTCCGTCAGAGATTCTTGGCGAACCCAGTCTCTATCGAGGTGAAGTGCTTCATTCGAAGTCACGTTTGTCAACTTAGCCAAGGTTCCTCGGTGTCTCAACTCGTTGGACATCGACGCTAGTGAAGTGACGCGATCGCACTTTCGCGTGGATATTTTTTTTCGGTACGCGAGACCCATTCATTGGAGGCTCGGTGAATGAAGCTACCAGAAGCGAACGATTCGCCGTAGGTCAGTTTCGCGAAGGAGGTCGGACGATGTCCTCTGGGCCCGACGCGCCGTCTGGTCCCAGCTCGCGCGTAACTTCGAACAGCGTCGATTTCGTGAGATGACAAGATCGTGTCGCAGCCCGAGGGACCTGGTACACGCTTTCTGCGACGATCTATAGATGAGTGCCGATCTTGTACCTTGATTTCGTCGCCTTTCGCGGGTTTTCGCGACCAAACGGAGCGTGGCGAGTGTACTGGAGACCAAAGTGAGAACCTTTAAGTGACCAGTGCGTCGGAGATATCTCTGGAGTGCTCTCGCGACTTTTGGGATTACTCCGCAGCCGTCGAAGGTAAGAAAAGTCATTTTCCGAGCCGTCAGGAGTGTTGATGTAGTAAACGTCTAGGAGAGTGTTGACCTGTTTTGACAACAGTGGCTAGATCTTCGTTAGCTTTGTCTTTTTTTATGGACGTTGGTGATACTAATGGATCGAAATGGATCGCAATTTTTTAACGTTATATAGGATGTGTCGAGGACTTAGATGTTCTTGTCAAAATAGGTTGTTTTCTTATTTGTTACTGGGCTGCAGATACTATGCGATTGTGTGGCGCATATTGTTATGTAGATAAATATTGCAAAAATTTATATTCTATTTCATACAAATTTATATAACTGAAATGCCATAATTGTTTAATACTTCGCAGTTTAGTCATCACGTTTAAGTCACACCTAACAGATTGCCACTAATACAGAAGTCACTACAGGTACTGTTGCTTGATTTATTTTATCTTTCGAATCGTTCGACAAGTGTTCGAGCGATACTTCGTTTGTTATTCAAATCGTTCAAATCTGTATGATATTTATCGACAAGTATACTGCCAAGTTTGAATTATTTATACACACCTGTATAAATACGTGTTTGAATAAATATTCACTGTATAATATAATCAGTTAGGAAAGAACACAGAATTCAACTTGAAAAATTATACAAAATAATTATAAAAAATGATTGACGGCAAGATGAACTTGTACAAAAGTTACAATTAAATGAAAGTTACAATTAATGAATCCTCTTTGCAAATTAATTTTATTGAGCTTTCTAGCACTTTATACTTGGTAGAATTGTGATCTTTGCAGCAAGTGGTGTAATAACGGTATTACTACTCACGCGCGGTACACAATGTTCTGGGAATAAACAAATTTATGCCTTTATCGTCACGGAGCACTGACCACGATCAATCACAGTAGCATTACGCGCTCGCTAAATGCTGTGTTTTTTCCAATTTGATGGATTAATTAACCTCGAACGGTATCATGACTTTACATGTAGATAAATGACGTTACGCTGGCGTAATATCGACTGTGGAATAAAAACCAGCGTAACATTACTTTATTTTGCAGAGTCGTTTCTCGTGATCGACGCTCTGTCATTCATTGAGAAAATAATATTCCTGTCAACATTATCTTTCTTCTGATTTCCAAGTTGCGTATTTCTTTATTTCTTTAGAAAATATCTTTACTCGCACCGAAGAAAAATAATTCCATTAGTATTTCTTATTATTTTGCGGTTCGTAAATTTTAAAATTGTATTACCATTTATGTGTGGAACGATGGTTTCTTGTACTATCGTTATTCTTCTTTATTTAATATTACCATTCTACATTTGCAATCTGCATGAGTAGAAGTGTCAGAAAATGCGACAGAATTTCGAGTTCGAGGTCACCCGACTCCTCCAGTCCGGAATCTAAGTGAGCATTGTCACGAATAAGAACCGACGCTTTGAAGGGAGGATGCACGCGAGGAGTATATGAGGATGGTGACAGAATTTCATATTCGAGGTCATGTTGCTTTTATCATGCAAAACGTGAGGATATAGCGGGGCATTGTCACGAAGAAGCACAAGACCCTTTCCGTTAGCCAGTGTCGTCCCTGTGTCGACGGTAGAATGCAGGTTGATATTTAGTCTGACTCACAGAGGAACGCTGTACTCGAACAGTATCCTTATCTATACTAATGGACTCTTCTCGAGCGTTAGAAAACGTAGCTGAGAAAAAAGAAACAAGCTTCATGCATGGATAAATTCTTTTAAATAAGTAAGTTATGGAACGAGTCTCCTTAAAAACATCAAAAGGCTTGAAAGGTTTTCCCTACTGCCATTTTGTCTAAAACGACCAAATAAAAAATTTCATTATATACTCCAAGACATGTAGAATAAATGTCTCTGAGCAAGTTTTTAACTCAATTTCGTCCATTCGCCATAAATAATTCTCAAAGTAATACACATACCTTGGTTCTCCAAAATGGCGTCTCAACCCCTATCGAGCCAAAACCATCGATATTTTCAAGCCAATGCGATTTTGTTCTCCTATAAATAATTATGAACCAGAACTCTAGGATCCAGTTTCGCAATTTTTTTATCAGGTTTACTTTCAGAATCTCGTAAATACTCATTTTGGTCTCTTTTCCGGGGAATTTGTTGTATAGTGCCGTGGAAACGTCGACGGCGTCGCTCATCCAGAAGCAAGCATGCGACGGGACGTCTATAAAGCGTGTTCTCTAGGCCCTCTTCTCCTGGAACGGTATTAAATATCATCAGGAAACGGCGTTGCGCTACCATAAATCCCGCGCGCTAGGAACGGCCTGCATGCCGGACCGTAAATCGGCCTTGCGACACGTTTATTTCCAGGCGCCATTAATTAAAAGCCACGCTAGTTGCCACCATCCCTCCGCCCGCGCCAGGTCGTCTGTAAATCGGCAAAGGTGGAAGGCGAAATAATTACGTAACAGTCGCGAAGGGTACGTTACTCGTCACCATTCGCGTTTTCATTCACGACGTTACGTCGCCATGATGCTTGGGAACGAGTTTTACAGCCTCTTCCTGACTTAATAAGCGATAATAGGCAACATTGTATCGATTGGTTGTTTGGTGGACATTGCAAAAAAATTATGTTTCTCAGATTGACAAAAAATTCAATTCCTTCTCTAACCTTGTATAACTTATTGACAATCGAACATGATTCGAAGGTAGAAAAAATATAGAAAGTACCAGAAAGATTATGGAAAGATTTTTACAGTGATTCTTCACTTATAGATGTAGCACGTGGTGCTGATAAAGAAGAAGAACGTGTAACTGTTGAGAATATGGACATAACCTACAAAGATTGAAAGAAAAAACTGTAAATGAAGCATTTGTTAAAAAAATTCAATCTACCATAAACATAGAAAGTGAAGCTGGCTATTATGTAGAATACTTAAATAAATACACTTTTGTTTGTACGCCTATGCTGCCACGCTTCCTCTGGATCCCGTCAGAGGGCCAACGGTCGGTCCGATCGAAAGCTCTTCTTCGGGACGCGACGTGTCCGAAATCGGAGCGCCGTTATCGACGAAACGGATTCGCCATTGGCGACCAATAAACTCCGGGCCGTGAGAAAAACGGTACGGATCGGTTGTTTAATCGCGTTTCGATCGTGGGGACTCGACGTTCGATCTCACGCTCCGGCGATCGTGGATTTGAGGCCCCCTTAAGCACCAACGGTCTCGTTATCGTATCGTTTGCTGGGCGTGTATATCCTCCGCGTACAAGCTTCACGAAATGGGCTAACGTTGTTCCAGCCGGCGATAGTCGCGTGTTTGGAAAGTTTGAAATTTCCACTCGCGGTTCAGAGGAGAATTTCGGACCGGACGAACGGCTGACATCGCGCCCGAGCGGCTCGTGTTCGTTACGGGCATTTTTTCTGGGTCTCTCAGGCGCGACAGAAGTTATCCTGTCTGGTGAAAACATGGCGCACGGTCGCCCCGTGGATTACTTTCTAGACGGAACGGTGGATGCCTGCTTCGCAGGATCACGGCTAAGCATGATAGGATTTATTGACCTGTCGTAATTGGAGGGAGGCGATCCACGGAGGTGAGAGGATTATCGGTGGCGAGAGTGTTCGTTAGGCTTGTAGAATAACGAATATCATGTTTGAGTATTTAGATAAAACGGTAAAGTTTCTGGATATATGTAAGAAGTTCCTTCCTCAACTGGTGTCTTTAAATAGAATGTTAGGTTTATTGTTGGTGAACATATTCGGCGTATAAGTTGAGCATTAGTAGAATCATTACATTAGTACAATTCTAAATATAATGTACAACTACATATATTAGAGGTGAAAGGTTGAAGTTCGGTGACCCAGACCTAACATAGTGTAGATTGATTTAATCTTCTTCGAAGAACAGCAATTCTATATTAGAGAACTAGAGTATTGGATGTATACAATTGTGTTATAAAAAACACAATCAGTAGTACTGACTGTAGAGACGTTTTAAATTATGGAATGACACACCAAATTGTGTTGAAAAAACACTCAGAATTTTTAATAAGAATTTCAAAGGCATAATGCTTTGTATACAAAATGCATCTAAAGTCAGTACATTTACCAAAACTCTTTTCTCAACCATAACATCATTTCTTCATTTTACTTTAACAATTCAGACTCACATTTACGAGTCATTGACAAATCAACGAAAGAAATAATATGAATTCAAATATTCAAGACCGCATAAAATCCTTCTTAACCACTGCTTTTGGACCATTTCCATCATTCCACCTAGCGCATTCCGTTTCATTTTCGCGATAGGAATCCCCTACAGCAGCAATCGTTCCCTTTCGTCGCGACTCGCGGAACACGAACGTTGTTCGAGTCGTGCGCAACGTAGGTACGAGGAGCAATCCTCGAATCGACAGGATCTCGACGAAGCGCCAATACGGTAGCCATTTGAAAAAGGAGAAATTATTTCTGCAGGCCTTCCTTTCCGTGTTTTATCGAGGCGTTGGCCAGAAAGAATCGCCGGAGCGTAACGAGTGCCTGGCGAAGAGGCCCTCGACTCCCTCGATACTTGATTCGTTCGTTCGTTTTCTCTCCCTTGAGCATGCCTCGTTCGTTGTCGTTGCCTCCTCTCGCGGTATCTGATGCTCGGAAACCTAAATGGGAGCGACTAGGTCTGTTTAGCCGAGCGACTCCTTTTCGTGGATCTCAGGAGCTTATTGAGTAGTAGTGCGCGTAATTATTATTCGGTTGTCTCATCGCGAAAGTTACGTCTCTCTTTACTAACGAACACGCGACAGGGTTACTGGACCTATTCAGGCCTGGGAACATGTGGCTACTTGAGGAGCAAGTAGTAGTTCACGTAGTCATGTAGTTAATAATTAGCTACATATTAGTGTTGTAGTATTCCATATATTTATTCTTAAAATTGGTTTCTGCATTGCACATGCAGTTATACAATATCAGATCGATACACTGTCACTATTCTTCAGTCATTTCTGACATATACTCTTTCTCTCTACTGAATACAGAAGTGTATAGGGTTATCACGAGACATCGATGTTAATAAAAAACAATTTAAGACTTGGTCTTCAGTAGTGAAACCAAGTAGGTAGCCTTAGTAAGTCATAAATTAAAACGTGACTTTTAGTAGCCAAACAAACGAATTAGGACTTAAATAGTCCTAAACCAAGAGTCGAGATTCAATAGCCAAACCAAAGAGGTAGCTTAGACAACCATGAACCAATCAGTGGCCAACTTCAAGACATGGCCTTGTCTAGACAAACCAAAGGCGTCTGGCCTTGGTACGCTAGCCTCCCTAGGTCACTAAGCTCGAGCCTCGCTCAACCTCGATCCCCTTATCTTTTCTAGGTCCCATCATATCCAAAGCTCCCAGCCACCATTCGCGAGCTCTCATGGCCTCGCGATTCCCACACGTTGGCCACCGAGCGGTGTCGAGTCGCGAATCTCCGTTGCCGATCTTTACTGCGAATGACGTAGCGAGTTGTCGGTGCATTGGCCGCGGGGCCTGGCAATATCAATGATATGAATTATCTAACGGCGTGGGCGTACTCGCGGCCTACCAACACCGTGATCGCCACGCGGCCTTTAGCGTGGCTCGCTAGCGCGCACCTCGCCGCTAATAAAGACGGCTCGTTGCTCGGTATTAGGACGATAATACTCGACGAACAGTCAGCTATGGCCACGTACACGCATTCCGCGCTGCCCACGACACGGCAGGTAGCACGAGGTGGCCGTACAGGGGAGACGTGTTGTGTCGGGGTGAACGGCGGGGCACGAGAGGGGAGGAGCGGTTAATGGCGCATAATCGAGCGGATACGTGGGCGATGTGCCTCGCGAAACTGGCGATTTCGAAAAGGTAGATCGTGAAGGGGCCGCATTCCCTGGCTTGGCCGACACGCACGCGGAAAGGGGAGCTGCTTCATATATCATAATTGCTGCCAGGTGCACGCGCGTCGCGAATACCTGGCCGGTCGGGACAGGACGCTTTGGGTACGAGAGGATCTCGAGTTACCCGGGGACCTGTTGGACCGGCTGTGGTAATCGATCGACCGACCGGAGGTGTAGTTGGCGTTCGCTGGGGCCAATTTTGGTGCGGCGGGACATGCGTTTCGCTTGTAGCCGAGATGATGCGGGGCTCGGATGTTGGCGTCGATGGTTGGTGAGGCGAATAACTTTAGGAGGGTGGAGTGGGTTTGAATGGGCCTGGAGACACAGTAGAACTCCATTTATTCGAATCTGTCAGGGGACAACCAGGCTTGGATAACTAGATAGTTCGTACAATTGGAGATCACGAATTTCCATAAGTGATACGTTGCGTGAACCGAGTTCGAATAATAAGAGCTCTTCAAAGGGTTTGGATAACCAAGTACCGTGGTGTCATCGATTCGGATAAATGGAATTCTAGTGTACTACTGTTGCATGTACAGGAGCACCTCAAAAGCATTCTTCTTTGGTGCCCATGATAGTTGACTCGAAAATATGTTGTAGCTTACATATACTTAGGAAGGGTTTAAGTCATCGTATTGCTAAATTAGAATTTGTTTAGCAAATATTGAACATCAAAATGTGCAATCTCACAATCAATCTATCAAGGGTCAATCCTTCATTTCTTGAGACATATTTAAGGAATTCTAAGAAATTTAAATATGATATAGTCAACGTATATTTAGAGAAGGTTTAAGTCATCACGTTGCTTCTTTTGAATTTGTTTAAAAATGACAGCATCTAGAATTGTACATTTCTGCCTACTCCAGTTGACTAAGTCCGTGTACTCTTACTTCAGAGTGGTTCTGTCTATCAAAGCATCAGAGAAACGCAATTGCACGACGACAGATATTAGAATGCGTACACTGAGACATCATCGTGATGTAGCACTTTTGATGTCACCGTAGAACTCGTTCCTTCCTGCGCGACACGATGACAAATGGTACCGCGGATCATATAATTAACCTCGAATAGGAGGTCTACGCTCATTTTACGAGTGTTCTCTTCATTTCTCTAATTATCTTGCTCCATTTATCGCTACAGTTGTAAAAACCGTGTTGACACGATTCTGCTACACAACTTTTTCTTTTAAACAACTCGTTGACGCATAAATATGAATCTAATTAGAACAGGATTTGTCATAACCCGTAACAAGTGTTTGCCAATACAAATAGTACAAAATAATATTACACCGCAGAGTACTATTAATATTAATATTGAAAGGCCAGTTCTATAATCCAGAACTCCTACACAGATGTATTGATAACAAAAGATGAATGGGACTGTTGGGGCAGTCGGAACAGTTTGACCAGTGTTTAGAAAACTCGGAATTTCAGCAGCGTGTGGGGCTGGAAACGAGAGAAAGCTCGCGAATTCAGTACCTTCCCCTCGTCCTTAGTGAATACGGCTACGCTTCTGTAGGCAGATACGTGGCGGAATACTCGCTTACTGGTACTATTCGCGTGCATAGATGCGACGGGCAATAAATCACGGGACAATCGTCCGGGACGATCGTCCGCGAGTTCGCTCCGCTTCGCAAGCGGAAAAATTGCGAATCGACTCTTCAACTCCCACTCCTCGCGACGATTCGTCGATACGCTCGAACACAACGTTTCGTACAACTCGAGGAAATGTGCTTCGACTATGATGATCTCTATGGTTCGTTAATCTATTGTATGAAAAATACCATCCTTCCATCTTCGAGAGATCGAACTAGCATCGGAGTACCCAGGATCATCAAAGAAGTCCGTCCAAGAGGTCGGCGATCATGGATCACGCATTTTCCTTGCTTCTTTTCACCGGTTTGCGAATTTTTCGCAACAGTTCGTGACGCTGTGCTCGTTGATATTTGCTTTCGTTGCGTTGTTCTGGCCTTTGCGCGTCGACGGGGGGACCACCGTGCTCGCTTGTTCGATACGCCGTCGAGCACGTTCCACGCCATTGTTTGCCTTTCGTAATGGCGGCTATTTCCGGTTTCGGTAATCTCTCATTACCGACATAACACACTTGTCCGGTAATTGGTCACACTGGGATCGAAGTAGTGTAAACAGACAGCGCTGGGCTATTATATAGAGGGTGCTCGATTCCGAGTATACAGCTGTGAAATTATCCTTTCTCCACTCGATCCATGGATCGCATCCTTACTTCCTCCTTGAGGGCCAGTCCCAGGGAAGTCTGCTCTATGACCCTGGAGATATTCTTATGTAGAGAACATGTAGAATTTTCTCTTTTGATAATTGCAGAGGAGAAAGAAGGGTTCTTGGGAAGGTAGATTAGGGTTGGTAAATAATGCGTACCAAAATACCTATAAATAATATACGATACTTCCTCTTGCAGTTGCATCGTTCTCAAAAGTATCAACTTTCCTTATATTTTCACGTAACTCCCTACTCCTCGATTAGCATAATCGACCCGCCATCCATTCCAGAAGATTTATATTGGCCAACGTTCTCCTCCTCACTTTTTGCAAACATCTAACGGTGTCCGGCGTCATCAAAGGCGTGGATCGTGAAAAAGAGGACTCCCGTTTCCAGAATTACAGTGATCGTAGATGAATACCGCGGACTTTTACCGTAGGAAAAAGGAATCGATTCACATGCGAGGATCTTAGCGTTAACGTTCAGCGAGCGCGAGCGTACCTTCGGGCGTCTAATGCAGATTCAATGGTGATTTACGTGTTGCACGCCGCAGCATCTCCGTCGATGCAACCTACGCATAACCGCGAACACGATGTATCGTAATAACGTCATACGAAAGGGAAGCATGCCGACTGATTGCCACCGTGTGTCACGGTTATGCGTTGCCATGCGATAATGGAACAGAAAGCCTCGCCTTGCGGTAGCTACCTATGTAAATTTCTGTTCGTGCCCGGAGACTGGATATTTTTATAATGTTCGATGGATACGGTTGGGCAAATTAAATTTACCATACGACGATCGCCTTGTTACGCGAAAGACACTTTATCGCGCCGCAGTCGAGATCCTCGGGGTTCAGATGGGAAATAACTGGGGGAGCTTCAAATTCATGGGCAATCGGTAGTTGGTTGTAAGCTTCACGCTTTAAGGGATCGTTTGCCTTCGCCTGGAATTTTATTTCATTTTGTTGGATTGTTATAGTAGAAGGTATATCCATACGAAGCTAGATTTATATGTAGATTGTGGATTTTATGCATTTATGATGCAGACGAATGTGAAAAGTAGGCGTAGAAAGTAAGCAAAAGGTGTGTACACTTATGTGAATTGCAATATAAATATTATTACATTAATAGAATATATTCTGCATACGTCATGTATAGTGTTTATACGTTTTCCATATAAGTGTACGCCATGATGCATAAAATCCGCAATTTATTCATATACTATAAGAAGAAGAGGTTTCGCAAACATAAAAAACAGATTTCAAATAATTTATTTTCACAATTTTATCACCCTTGTTAGGACAAATTCGGAAGATGAAGTAACCAATGCTAATCTACTAAAACTCTAAATTATCCTTACTTTGCAATTTAACCGATGTTGTGCCAACTTATATTGCTTCTACAACGGGTGAAAACAGAGTTCATACTCTCTTCCCGCATGGTACTCCCGATACGTCAACGGTTCCGTTGAAAAAGCGTTCATCCTAATCGTGTGTTCCCCCTGTCGGCTCGCTATCAAACGCTTCCACGGGATGCTCGCCACACCTACGATCGAGTGCATCGTTGGAAACGTATCGCGGCGCGAGGAAGCCAGCAAAAAGCATAAGGCTGTCGTGTCAGCGGTGGCCCCTCGCACGCTACCTGTCCCCTGAGATAGCGTTATTAATTAGCGCGGCAGCGTGGCCGCAGCGATACGATTCATGTCGCTCGCCCACACGAACCGACACCGTTAATTTGTCAATTCCGACGGAGCTGCGACCGCGTCGAGCTCCCCATTATTTATCGACACGCTGATTATTGGATCTGCGAATTTTATGCACTCACGGTATACGTCGATACGAAATGGCCGATTTAATCGCGCGGAAACTATTTGCCACTTACGCAAAAGCGAGTACAGGTATTATTTATTATATATACAGACGACCGTAGCATGCGGAAGTTAGGTGCAATGATTCGAGGGCGTGGATTTTTTTTATGTATGGTTTGTGTAGGAGTTAGCATTAGGATTGTGATTTTTCCAGGTTCAAGTTTGAGAAGTTCGAGTATTTTAGGTTGAGGTCAAGGGTTCTTGACTCGTATACAGTTGAAATTATTTTATTATTTCATTTAATATATTCTGATATTGGTAGCTGAAATTACTTTGTTATTTTATTTAATATATTCTACACGCGTTCTACATACATCCTTATTAGCATACACAGTGCGCGCATAAAACCCACAGTATAGTGATTACGATAAGCGATTTCCTTTTTCAGGCGATTGCCGGCGACGTCGCGTTTTTGCCAGCCCCTCGATCGACTCTAGGCACCGCGACTTCGAAATGCGAAAAAGGGAAAAAAGACCATGGCAGAGTAATGTTCTTTAGGGGAGAATGGTTGGCGAATAGGGTTGAAACGCTCCAGGCTTCTGATATATTGTCCAAACGGTACACCCCCTCGCCCCATTTCAATTCAACCCTGTCTGCGAATTATACCGATGAATGATCACAGGTCTGCCATCGTTGTGGATGAAATTTGCCCAGAAATAGTTTGGATTTGGGTCCATTACGACGATTGGGAATGGTCATTTTGCGATGGTCATTGTGGATTCAAATGGTCGTCTGAATTAATCGTTTTTTAAGATCCTGAGCTACTAAAATCATCTTCGATTTGCTGTGACGCGCGCCATGAAATTATTTAAATTAGAAGCTTCATATTTTCAAAAATATTAGGTTCAGGAGAAATTTGCATTGACATTTTTATTCTTGGAATTTATTTTTCTATGTAATTTTATAAAGAAAAACTGACCATTCTGTTAATTAACAAGATTTTCAGTTCGTGTGGAACGGAAGTATGTTTTTAAATATTTTCTGTGCCTATATTTACAAGATAGTAGAGTTCACCACAAGTCATCAAATCTTCTAACTGTAACTAACCTTTGCATTCGATAGATTCACACTATATCCTCAGACTTGAATCTTGACCAATTCATACCAATTACCAAGTGGACCTCTAACAGGATACAATTCAAGCATTTCGAGTAGCCACACTTGAATAATACTCGGCCAATTTCTGTTTTGCACAAATAGAAACCAGAGCGAGAGAAATACCTCGAATAGACTTGTTCTGCGCGCAGGCGTGTCAACTTTGAGCCACTTTCTTCCAGAGTGTCGCAGAATATATTCGTAACGCTCTCTCGGAACGATGAAAAGTCGTCTGAGCGATAATCGTTAGTCACGCTGCCGCCTCGTCCCGCGCACCAAATACGTAACCGAAACTTTCGCGCGCGAACAAAGCCCTGCGTACATCCGCGTACCTGCGCGCACACACAACTGTCTTTTTAAAGTAACTTTTGTCGTCCGAAATTGGGGATTCCCTGAATTTCTCTCTTTTTGCTTGTGGAACAGAGCATTTTTAAATGAAATTCTCGAGACGCCAATATCGATCTAGACACGGTCGACTTTGAAGCGATGCATCTCTTTGAAAAATCATTTGTCAGGAAAAATACCTAATCGGATTTGAAAGTAGAGACTTCGAGCTCCAAAATGCTGGTTTTGAAATCATTTTATGTTCATCTTTCATGAGAGTACGAAGATTCAAATTCAGCTATTTTCCAAGCAAAGATTCTTTCAGAATTGGAGTTTCGACGAGACTTCTCTACTTGAGAATTTTTTTTTTAACTCTAGAGTAAACCGATGATCTTTTTTTGTGAAATATGTGGTAGAAAGATCATATCACCAATCCAATAATACACATTTATACACGAGTACACATAGTGCAAATATATATTCGTACATCATAAAATCATCTTCAGATGTCCCTGTCGAATTTGAACGTGCTCCCTTAATTTTCCTGCGTACTGTTTCTAATATCTTCTAACATTTTTATACCCGTGTTCCAAGAATAAAGTGTCCTTAATAATTGAAAATCCTTCTCTCGAGAACTTGCGATAGAATCAGCTCGAATCGTCTCGAGAATTCCCGGGCACGGTCGGTTACGCATACTCGAGCGCTCAGGTCAACAGTCGTAGGATTTCTCGAACGCAGATCGGTCAAGCATCTGAACTCGGTCGTTCGGCGAAGATTTCGCAAGCGGATCAGGCGTTTTGCCAAGGGACTGGCGTTCCAGGTTGGGCGATAGCCACGGCATTTGCATGTCACGTTGCAACGCCGCAAAAGCGCAGTTTAAAGGCTCCCCGAGACTGGTCGAGGATTAGTCCGCGATCGATGTTAGATCGCCGTGTGATCGATGGATATCGTGAAACGCTCGGGCCCGATGTAATCGACACGCCGGGAAATTATTGAGTCATACCTCCGCTGAAAACGGGCCCGGTGGATTTAGTATTTATGGCGGACACTTGTTGCCAACTATACGATTTTAATTCCAGCCGACGCCGCTTATGGTTGCATCGATTACGTCGCGGGGCGTTCTTAGATCAACACCCACGCGTGGTAGATTTGGATCAAGTCAGTAAGAAGTTTCGATTATCGAGGTGCATGGAATGTTTCGTGGAATCGAAGGGAATTCTATCGTTGGAGTAATTGGAGACATAAAGGAAAGCGATGTGACGTCATCGAGATATCTGATTTCTTTTGTTACGCGCCAAGGGGGTTCTGCAACTGAATGCAAACCAAGTGGAGGTGATTCTATGCTTAAAAGTGGATTAAAAATATGAAAATAGTATTTTTTGATAGGAGGCTTTGGTTCTGGGAGAATTGATTTTTTATCTGCTTGGGGTTCGAACTATTGCCATCTTTCAATTTTACACCTTTTCCACATTACGAATAAAATAATTCTTGATCTTGAAATAAAGAAATTCAAGTAAACTGTTAACATACAAACAAAAGAAAAATTTGAAACCATGAATTATTTTCTTCATAGATTATGAATATTTTATATCTAATCTAGAATTGTAAGACCGCGAATATTTGATTTCCAATAAATCTGACAATTTCTATCAAATAAAAACTGACTTTCGCGCATATCCAAGTATCGTATAAAATCCCACCCAATCGTCTTCTTCGGTGTCATTAAACTGCTTCCCTAGGAAATTGCATAAGCCATCGAACGCGCGTTGTTGAATGAAAAATGAATTCGAGACAGTTGCGTCACTGCTCGCCTCCCACAGTGTCGAGCATGGAACAACAGAGTGCTGTGTCGGTCCATCATCGCATCGAGACAGCGCCTTTCGTTTCACCACTCGTAAAACGCATGGAAGCACGTGTTATCCTCTCCGTGGCATTCTTTTTATCCGTGGCGATGGCTCGACGCGGAACGTTGCTGCCAATCGTGTAGACACAGGTGGGCTGTGTTTGGTAATGCACTCGATGCACTCGATGCACTTTACGCAGCGTGTCGACTTCCACGACGTCGGTGTCACTGTCCCGTGCAAATGTTAACCGGGTGTCGAGTGCTCGGGAGCGCCTCGTTAACGCGATTTCTGTCTCGAATTAATCGCACATAATCGTGTGGGATAAATACCGCGATACATTCGTGATTCAACTCGCTGTGCAATTTGCAATAGGAGTCTCGGTTCATTCATTTTTCGTAGGTGTTTCGTAATTTTTGGAATCAGGGCTTCTCAAACATGGTTGGGTAGGATTTATAGAAAATTTAGGTACTAGTTTAGGTAGTTAAAGTTGCTCAAAGTAGGGTCTTTAGGATTTTGTTTTTCGATTAAATGTAAGTGGTGGAGAATGTATTCAATTTTTTCTTATATTTTAGATGAAATGTGCTTCGCTGTAAAACATTCTCAAGATAAAAATACTTTACTATTTGCAATTAATACAATTTAAAGTAAAGAATTGTTTCATAGTTCACGTTTAAAAAATAATAACGTAATTCTAATCCGTCATTAAACTACATTTTCGCGCAGAAGTTTGAGAAGCACTGAACGGTGAATGAAATCGTTGAATCGCGAGCACCGGCAGCTAGACGAGATTACGAAACCGCGTTTATTGCGAGCAGAATGCAAATGCTCGATGTGCCAGTCTCTGGCGCGCGCGGAGTGCACGTGCTGCAGCAGCATTTCCGATTGGTCTCGCCAACGGAACGAAAAAGCGTGGAAAATGTCACCAACGTACGCAGAATCAATTATCCCAAACATTCGCCCCGCGAGCCCGTGGAAAAATGCGGCAACCGGTCCACGACGCCTGAACAACTCTCTCTCTTCGTCGCCCCGTGTTCTCGTTTCTGAACCTAGACGACGCGAGTGTCTTATTTTAACCATTTACCTCTGATTAATTAATAATATCATTTTCATCAAATTACATTTTTTTTTGGTATATATTTCTCAATCAGAATCACTCTATTAAATCGAAGACTACGAAAAACCAATGCAATTATTAACACATAAGACACAAGTAATTAAAATAAATTTCACCGAAAATTCTGATCTTTCAGAACCCCCAAACAGCACGAAGCGCGCGTATTTCCCGATTCTTGCTCTCTCCGAAAAGGAATCGCAAATGTAACAATCAAAGGTATACTCAATTCTTCACGAGATCAACAGATGGAACGAATAACAGCAAATCTAAACAGAGCAAAAGTAGGTGCAATCGCGTTTTCAGCGCCATTCATTCCCGGCCTGAAAAAGGGGGGTCGTTCCCGGAGCAGAGTTCCGCCTGTTGCGCGATAAATCGATCGCTGCGTGTGCAGTTGTTCGAACATGTGTACTCTCGGTTGTTTGTCGATCGCCGACATCCACCCGCGCTTATGGAATTACACGTTCAACGATCCTCGAAAACGTCCATAGAGCCCTCTTCTTGGTCGACGCGCGCCCGTACGCCCACTTCTCTCGATAATACGTCCACGCACACCAGAGAGTCTAGTCGTCATTATTTCCTCTACTCGTGCCCCTAACGAGCAATAACTGACAACGCATGCCATACCCCTGGCGAGTGTACGTTCCGAATGACTGTCATTAAACTTCGGCAACCGGAGCGGTCCAGGAGAAATGAAAACGGATCGTAGAGGCTTAAAAGTTAATTAATGGATCGTTCCAGAAATTGATCGGCAACGTTACGCGGTAATTACGCTTCTTCTGGAAAGCAGCCGCGGGTTAATGGGCCAGAAATTATTGTTTACCGCGTGGATTAAGTGGACAGCGAACGAACGGAAGGGATTGCGCAACACTTTGCGGTATGACGCAACGTGTGACGCGATTCATGGGGATATAAACCCTTTGCGCTTCAGGGATTCTTTTATCGATCTCACGGAATCATTTCCTGAAGTTGAAAGTATCGCTTTCTTGCAAAACTTTATAGATACTTGTCATTTTAATTTTGTTCTATAGGGGTTTGGTAATATAGTCTGTCATACTATAATTAAGTCTTGAAGTAGGTGAGTTTTGATGACGTCAATGGGGTGCATAGTGTGAATGTTATCTATATTAGCCAATGAATAGTAAAGATTCTGTTTAAACAGTTTCTAATGGTACATTTATAACGATGTTTTAATGTAAAATTTAAGTTTTATATGGTGACATAAATTCTCACTTTTTATTATACAGTCTGTAGATGATACATTATCTTAACGGTTGATTTTTTAGATAAACAGTGTCTACGATAAACATCAATCAAAATAGACGAAATGCTTTCTTCAGAAATTTAATGATATTACAAAAACTATGTGCCATTATACAAGTTTTAAATAACCTATTAAAACCAGGAGCACGTATCCTAGACACGATAAATCCTCTCCCAATACACTGAAAATTAAGCCTGTAAACAAAAAAAGCAAAACAATGTTAAACAGTACAAACCAATATGTTTTCTCCAACGATTCCTCAGAGAACGATCCTTTATCGCCTCGATCCTGGGGCGTTGCGATCGAATATCGTCGAAAATGTCGCGCGGTTCGAGTGAGTTTCGCACTTGCCTCGCAGCAATTATTTATCCAGGAACGTTGTAGCCCGAGACGTTTCCCGCAAAAGTTGTGTGGAACACCCCACGCGAACGGCAAACCCGTCGATTTCCCACCGGGTGTGTTGCGCAACATCTCGCCTCTCGACGACGCGATTTTTACGGTAAATTCGAAGCACGCGGGGCTCGGAGATACTCGATAACCTTTAATCTGGACGTCGAATGAATCAGAGTCGCATTATCGCCGTAGTCCCCCCCTCCTCGACCCCCTTTCTGGTGCACCATTACACGATCGATACGACAGCTCTTATTCAACCATGGGTCGATTGTCCATCGAGCGTACGACAGATAATAGAGTTCGTGAATGAAAGGATTGACGAGCCA
This sequence comes from Hylaeus volcanicus, assembly GCF_026283585.1. Classification (NCBI taxonomy): domain Eukaryota; kingdom Metazoa; phylum Arthropoda; class Insecta; order Hymenoptera; family Colletidae; genus Hylaeus; species Hylaeus volcanicus. Next base: position 26,510,415 of record NC_071977.1, read on the forward strand.
GCGCAGGTTCAACGCGTATCGCCATTTTTCCACCCCTTCGGGGAGGGACACGGGGTGCATGGTTATTTGTAGGATAGAACAGCGTTTCTCAAACTGCGGTACAGAGATTAAATTGTTTGAAATTATTTAAGGAAAGTAAGATGTTAATTCTGTTCTAAGGATGAAGTGTATTCTTATTTCTTTGGATCTATAATTATTTGAATTCATTTACTTAACTTGTATGTAAAAATTACTAAAATATGAACACATGAAATAAACGCAGTTTTAAATTATTTCATAAAACGATGAATATAATTCTACTTCAGACTAGAATAACATTTTTATTTTCGTCCAATTAAATGATACTTACATTCCATAGGACTCGTTATAACGTAAATTCCTTTTTAAAATTTCGTCTAAATTACAAATCATGAAATGAAAATTGAATTCTACGCATTGACCCTTTCACTAAAATTTTCCTTTGTCGATGGTGTCCGTTTGAGAAACCCTGAGTTAGAAACACGATCGTCAGAAACGTAGCTAAGCAGCCGGATAATTGAGCGCACATGTTCACCGTGTTACCGTTTCTTTTCCTCCGGTCCCCGCGGGTGGAGCGATTGCGTGTCGGTGCATACGGGCGAATAAACGGAATAAGAGATAAAGGCGATACAGCGTGGAATGGAATTGGAGGGCAGAACGGAGCGGAGAGACAATGCTTGTTATGCATTGTTCTGGCCGCACGGAGTCTCGGTGCGTGCAACGAACTGGCTGCGTCGCGAGGGCCCAGCCACGCGATGGCTTATTAGTTACGTATGAACAATGAATGTAACAATTTATTGGGAATCGGTAGCGTGCGTGGATCGTGCCTCTGCCGCGAATTATTGCACCTGGAGGCTGGATGGCACGTGGAGCGCGTGGAACAGCGAGAGACAAATTTCATTGTTGACAGAAACTTACCACTTGGTATAGTAATTTCTGGATATTTATTCCTATCGTCTTCATTCATGAATCTTTTAACATTAAACCACGATTTTGTCAAATGTCTGTTTTCAAACTTTTGTATGTAGTTCTTATATAAAATGCATGAATTATATACAATTGTTTCATGTTAACCATTCTGTATTTTAATTTCTTTGTATCGAACTTGTATCGAATGCTCCGAAATCAAATTTTGCGCACTTCCTGGCAAAAGTTTGCTGGTTTCCGCGGCAGGCCAGTGATGCATGTAACTGTACGAGCTGGAATATGATACAGTCCCTGTGTTCCTCTTTATAAGGCCGCGTGGCGGGCAGCTGGGAATCGCGCGTAGGGTCTACTTTATGTACTCGGTGTACCTAGCGGGATTATGTAGTGACCTATGTACCTCGTGTGTTTCTGCGTCTCGGTGCAGGGCCCAGAATCGTGCCGCGTAGATGGTTTCGTATTGCAAACTGGGCTATTGCACGCGATGCATCCGATCGCTTCTAGAACAATGCTGACTGCGCTTCGTGTTCTTGGCTACGTCTGGCTACGTATGCACAGATGCGCCCGTGTTGGCCGAGCGCACGACAGGAATGTCGCACGTGCGCATGCGCTCGCGTCCATCACGGCTCCCGGTGCCCCAGCATTCAAATCCCCGATTTAGAGTGACCCTTTTTGTGCCATTTTATTTCCTAATACGCCATTTCTTTTATATTTCGAATTGATATATTTCGCACAGTGAATTTTGTTCTAGAGACGTCTGGTTATCTATAGCAATTTTTAGAATATAATTTTGGAGCCTGTGTAGAAAGAAAAATATTCCAGGACCTTACTCAAAACTCTCCAAAAATTTTAGACCAAAGATCAAGTTTTCCTTGAAATTCTAGAACAAAAACGGTCGATCGCTCTATTCCCGCTACTGAAATCACATCCAGCCCCAGAAGCACCGTTTGCCAGCGATAAATCATCGCACCACGCACCCGGCGACCATAATTTACTCGCGAATAATAAACTGCGCGGCGGTACGTAAGCAATTCGCGCGCGAATTTGCATTACGGTAAGATCCGTTAAGCTCACCCACGCGAGCGAGACACAGGCCAGGATGGTTCATTAACGCAGTTCGCCGACCGAAGTTGGCGTTTCCGAGTGCGCTTGACTTCCTATCGTCTATCTTAAGGTCAACGCTTGGTCGTGGACGAGGCACGGGTAACTCGATCCCGAAGGCCTGACCACGGGCTCGAATCGTCCACGGTTTCGAAAACGGTCGCCGCGCAACTCGCCCCGAAAAGAGATGGTCTTGCTCGTGCTCGAGATCTTATCCACCCACGTTCAAACTGGATCGACCACTCTTTGCCGGAAGACGTTTGGCGAATTTTTTTTATCAGTTGCATGGCTGTTGTTGACTTACATAGGAACCTTTTGGCAGTGAGAGGAGACAGAACAGTTAGTACCAATTTTCTTTTATGATACTAGCATTTTTTTACTGGAGGTTTCAAGTGTAGGCCTTATGATTTAATAGTTTCTTAGTTTTTCATATTTTTGACGGTTGCTCATGTGAAAAAGGAATCGAAACGTTCTTTACCACTTTGCAGTCCGAACTCTGGTTACCTAGGTACAAGCTAGGTTTAAGTTTGCCAAGGGGACTCTTGGCGCACGCCATCTTTATTCCAGTCAGCTGATCGGCGTACTGTCTCACGAGCAACAGGTGTCTGCGCATTGACACTCACATAAGCATTTTAAACGCTTATATCTCGATAACGAAGCTTGCGATTGCAAAATGGTAAAGGACTTTTTGCTTCCTTTTTTCAGGCAGAATCGACCCCAACTAAAGATCTCATAGTTTTTCCCCTTCATCTATCTATAAAAAGAGGAAATTGATAGCAGTATCAACCTTCGGTATAGAAAAATCAGATAATCCTTTCGACGTCGAGCATTATTTGGGTCTACAGTTCCTGAAAGTGGCGTAATTCATCGAACCCAAAGTAAGTGCATGCTAGCGTCCACGGCTAGAGCCTGTCCCAACGTTTACTATCGCGGTAGCTCGGCTCGTACGAATTCATTAACTGTAATTATTATGTAATCGGCGTCGGTCAGCGTTGGCTGGTGAAACGGTCGGTGGGAACGGGAACGTCGGTCCCGAATCGATTTTCAATAAATCAAGGGGCCCATCGGCAGCGGCGGAGAGCCTCTTAGTATGCGCATATTAAGCGCCGGTACAGCGCACACGCGGTGTGTTCATCCTTCTCGAGACCAGACGCACACGCCCGTTATCGGAAATTTATTCCTCTCTTGCTCGCTCCTCACGGCTGTCGAGACGGCACGTCTCGCGTCTGTCTGCCGCGGCCGCACGCGTTTCCCAATTAGATCTAACGTCGCTTGGAATGATTTCCGACGCTTCGAGCTGTCGATACACACACGCGAGAGCCAAGGCACGCGAGTAGAACGCTCCCAGCGTCGATCACCTGGTGCACACGTGTCGCGGGACACCTCGTCGTCGAGTCGTGTATCGCGATCGATATCGCGATCTTTGATCCATGGCGGATTATTTTTTGAGGTTGGCGGGCTGGAAGGGAACGATTAAATCTCTCTTAAGTGGGGATTCAGATTGCGGTGGGGGTTGATTGTGTCTCAAGAGGGGAGGTTTGTGTTTAGAATGTTTTTTGGCGAGATTTAATTGTAAATGTCTAATAGATTTAAAGACGTAACGATTTATCGTACTATAAGTCACGCAATTTCGATTGATAAGTCCGTCTGAACAACGATGATAAAGTATGTGGGGTTGCTTGTCTGACAGTAATGTAATTATCGATGGAACTCGACGAGTCTCGTACGATAATTTACTGCGTCTGTGGCCCCCTTTAACCCCATCATGCCCATCGTATCAGTTTCGATACACACCAGTTCCAGATTATTTTTATATTCTTCCTACAATACCAATTGTTTTCCTTTGGTGAAGTATATCCTAAGGTTGCCCCACCAGTTACACTCACATTCGCCGTGAAACCAATTAGCATTTTATTTCCAAATGCATTTGGAATAAATCTGATTGAAAAGATGACATTTAAAACTCCTCCTGTGGCCAAGAAATTTATCACCATATCAACGTTTCCGACTTTGCACGATAAAAATTCTCTGAAATTCCCTCCGTACACGAAAGTCACAAATCCACGAAAAATACATTCAGGATACACATTTACGACAGGAATAACGCCTGGTGAGCGCGCGAGGCGGTTAATAAGCCCCGAGTAAACGATAATCGCGGCGATAAGTCGGTTCGTGACGCGATTAAACTCGCTCGTTCGCGACAAAAAAGTAACCGGCAACGAGAGAATTAGTAGGAAAATTAATAACGACGCGTGCAAACCATTAGAATATTAGTAATGGACCGACAGGCCATCGAGTCGGTCGTGTAACCGCGGCGTGTAAACCTCGAATCGAGCCATTCTCGGTGTCCGGGGCGAAACGACGCTTATCTGGGCGCATTAAATGCTGGAAATAACCTGAAACGTGGCGCCGTAAATAATTAATATAGTCGCGCGTAGAGCTGTTGGGACGGTTGGGAACGGGCGGTCGCGCGCAGATACGGTGAAACGAGCGAATCGTAAAAACGAAACGGAGTTTACGATCGTGGCCGGACCGAGGGAACGCAAGATGCGAAATGTAGTTGGAATAATCGTGAACGCACTTTGCACCGTTTGTCATCGTATCGGGGGGCCCTCGCGTACTAGCCGCGGATAACTTCTTATCGCCACGGTTCGGTTTCGTCGGCCGTGTACGGGGCACTAAGGTATCGTGTCACTGACCAGGCCAACGCGATTATTATAGATCCCGTATTTTCCCGTGCGTGAGTGCGTGCAAGCGCGTGGGCCCCCGGTTATTTAAAGAACGCGCGCGACCCGCCGAATCGCGTCACGTGTCCTCGAGCGTCACGCGCCAGCGTGGGCCGATTCGACAGGCGGGAATTTCCGGATGGAATTCACGGGAGGGGTTTTGAATTTGGATTTTAATGAGGCTCGCGTTTTAACGATATTCTTCTGTATTCTGCGTGGCGATTATAGTTGTAATAATGAAATGGATGATGAGGGTTTTTGAGGTACTTGTGTCTGTATTATTCTTATTTTCTGATATATTATATATTCTGAAAGTGGTACATGTATGTACATAAGTATATTTTCAGACTGAATTGCTTTATTTTAAATCAATAGTATATTTTTCTCGTCTATAAAATAGGTGGTTCTATTGCCTACCATTCTTCCATTAAAAAAATAAATAAATAATTGTCGTATATAATTACACACAATGTTAAAATTGATTTTAATTAAATATGAATTCTAACCACTTCCAAATATCAATTCTATAAAATATGTATCGTACCTATAAATACAACAAAAATCTATGTCCAATTAGAGTATCATAAAAATACGCAATACTCTCTTTCTTGTTCGCTTCAACTACAGCGCCTGTAAATCCATAACAACGACGGGTACGTACTTTTTCCTCGTCATAAAATTGCAAAATCGTATGACGACTTAAAGATACCTTTATGGTCTGACGTGGCACCAGCAGGAATCCGCAGGAAAAGTCGTCTCATCTTCGTGAGCTGCTTCCACTATCTATTGTCTCTTCTTGCGGATTATGTCTTGCGAGAAGTCGCGCACGTGTGGCGCGGGTATGCGACAGTGGGAGAGGCAGACCAGTGCCTTTCGCAGCCGTTGGCGCCGATACCAAACCGGTAGAAACAGGTAGTCCATCTAAGTCCCCGCTGGTTTGCCATGACAACGTCCACGTCGCCACGCCGGACTTTGTCCTCCACTTTTACAAAAGCGATTGTTTCGCTCGGCGAACCGATCTCGTGCTTCCGGCGGGGCTCCCTATATTTAGAAGTTTCGCCCCTTTTGTTCGATCTAGCACGTTAATTGGATCGTTTTTCGTTAATTATCGATAACGAAGCTGGCTAATGCGCAGTGACAATAAATTAATACTCTTCGTTTTCGGTCATCGTTTTAGCTGGGATTGCTGCCATTGTGGTGGGAATTTTTTATTTGGGTATTTTTATGTAATAATCGTTTTAGAATTTCGAAGAATATTAGATGTATATGTGAAGTGATAATTGAAGCCACTATATACAAATAGAGTCACTCTGTGAGTATTTATGAGGTCATTTATAACTTCTATTATATTTCTACTTTTTCTTGAATTAAAAATATTTTTCACTGAAAAATTTGTCGAATCTCAACAAAACTTTTGCCCAGAAGAATGTCCATCATACCCTAGTGCATATAACAATTCAAAACTATTAAATCAGGCATTCTAATTTTAATTATAATAATTCCAAGTTTTTATATGCCTCAGCTCAAGAGATTAATTTATTAATCTCCCTCGTAACTTCGAATTTCCATTCGACGTTCGATGGCGGTTTCCTGTTGTCGCTTTCCGTCACGCTGCTCGATCGTCGAGGGTTCTGGTTTATCTGAAATTATACAGATCGTAGATCGAGGCGAACAAGCGTCCCAGGCGGCGTCGAATCCCTCGATCGACGCTGTCGCGCCGATAGTGGCAACAATAAGTATTCCGCGCGTGGTGGAACGAGCGTTTCGACATGGTTCCTTGGTGGTATGCGAGCTCGTTAAATACGGTGAACCGTGGTCGAAGAGTGCTTTCGATATGAGGTCAATAGCACTGAAACGATAACGAAGTGCGAGGACCCGAGACTCGTTTCTCGTTGGTTGCCGCATAAGAGAGATGGAAACCGGCACCGAGATGCACTTCACCTATTTTAAAACGTGCTCGATGCGCAACAGACGCGCTTTATCCTCTTGCGGAGACGTTTTTCGACGATCTCGCGCGACCAGTAATTTTACTCGTGGCTCCTTACGTGCGGATCTAGCCGGAATCGACCGCCATTTCGAGAAGAGAGCGACCCTGTTCGAATCGCGAACTCGAGTCGAGCGGAATTGGCATTTTGTTCACGATGAAGTGTTCTATCCGGTATGGACAGAAATAAGAATGGAACTTTAAGATACTGTACATTTTATTTTATTTATTCCGGTATAAGTAGCAGTTGCATTTATGTAAGAGAAGAGTCCTTTCGTTTTCTTGGTTGAGAGTAACTAGAATAGGAGTTATCTTGTCAGTCGTGGATAAAATCAGGTATTCGTACCAGAGAAAATGATCATAGTTTGACGGAATATTAATAAATCCATAAAAAAATTTTAGAATTGACATATTTAATGGTATTCTCAAGAAAAAATTTCAATTTTATTGAATTTTTAGAATTTTGAAATGGTTAGATCGTTATAACAGTGAATTATATAGGATGCTTCAGGGTCGCTCCTCGTTGTCCTTCATTTTGGAAGGGACAACGGTCCTAATCAGTCCTAGACCAGCCAGTAGTGTCCCTGGCAATTCGCGAAATTGCCCGTTCCTTTGTCCATGGCCCCACGGAACCGTAAAGGACGAGGTAGGGGTGGGAGGGACACTCAGCACGCGGCATCCTGTGTTCCGCAGGAGCAGCAGAGAATTATGTCCTTATTGTATGTTAATAGGGTCCCCTCGCACGAGCCCTCTCTTAAAAATAGCTGCTGAACCCTCGTCGTCCGTTGCTTCCCTTTTGATCGGTATTTTCTAGTTTCTGGAACTCGTATTTTAGATAACACACCGGTCACGAGCCCGAGCTTCTTTTGTAAAGCTTCTGCGAAACTCTTATTATGCGTCATTGTTGAGCAGCAGGGGAGCTGCTGGAATAAATAAGGAACTGCTGGAATAGGCCGTGCGGGATGATATCGTTCGATCAAAATTGTTTCGTCAAAGGCGTATTAGGTATGGCCATCTTGAACCATAGTTTCAAGGGGAAGTTCGATCATTTATATACGAAATACAGAAGAAGAGGAAGAGTGGTTGCGATAGAAGAGTGAATATAGAAAGAATGATCCAATCATTTTGTATCACACTGAATATATTTTTGTAACGTTTGTTTTCAATTTATCAGCATTAAATCACACTTCAATCATTGCTGTGGTAAGATTCATTTTTTTCTATTTTTTTGTGATGGTTTAATCGACGAGTTTAGGTTTGCTTCGACAATTTTTGACGGGATTCAATTTACCTTTTCCATCAATTTTTAAGTGCATAAACCGCATTCACTATACACAAAGCGTAGAATTATGAGTTCTTATTCTCCCTTTCGTGTAACTTTTTAAATCCTAATTTTAATATCTACCATACAAGTAATTTCTAAAATTGTTCCCTCTTTAACGACCTTTAGAACAGGTGGGACAAAATGAAGCCCCCATCCAGTTTCCTGCACCGAAATCTCGACGTCTATTTTCGTTCGCTTCAGATAGGTCTGGAGGGTCTTCCACCAGTCAGTATTTCTTCCGTTGTTTTCACTGCAAACGTTTCCCCTTTGATTTCCTCGGGACGCATTGAGCTGCTCAAAGGGTGTTTTTGCGGGGCGTTGTGACTTTTGCGAATCAAGGGTGGCCAGTTCGTTAAAGCTTCACGGTATTTTCCTTCGCACTGACGGGTGAACAGCTTTTACCAGCGAAAGAGGACCATGTGACGGTTCTCATAACGCTGCGGGGTCATTAGCATAGCCCGGTGGACTTTAAACTGTATAAACTCGCAGTTTAAAAGAGATTTTTATACTCTTGGATAATTTTTGTAAAATTACTCTTAAAGTATAAATCCAATGAGATGAAGAAATTCGGTCTGAAAGAAGCAATAATTTAAATAATGGGATATTACTTTGTTTCACTTGGGTTCTTCTTGGTAAAGCACGGGAAAAGAACCAACGTCAGTTTGAAAGACAAAGGATTTTTAGACGAACGTTTTTACTTTATTGTTTACCGAGCAAGATTTAAACGATCCTTGGTACAAAAGTTTCAAGGGACATTAGTACAAATTTTAATTGATGCCACTTTTAAAATAAAATGTGTCTTGGGAGCTTTAAGAAATAAAAATTCATCAGACTTGAAATGAAACATTCACGTTACTTTAGCATTTATAAAACAGGACTTAAAAGATCGAAAGTAGAAAAGCTTGACGAGTCATATTTAAAGTCTTTAATCCTCGAAATAAGATTATTGCTCCATTGAATAATAGCAACAGTAAGAAGGAAGCTTTAAAAAATAAAAATTGATCAGACTTGAAGTGAAACATTCGCGATACAGTGAAGATGGCACCCGAAGCACAGTGGTTAAGTATCACTGGCATGGAGTCTCGCGTTTCACTCGCTCGAAATTAGCATGGCCCTAGCGTAGGATTAGCATCGTTCCGACAGAAAAAAGTAGCGCGGAGAGTACAATATGGCATTAGGTGAAACGTCGAAACCCGTTCTCATTCAAAGTAGATCCGTTTCTAGCCGCTGAAACCGGAGTGTCTCCGAATTTTGCCTTCCCTGCGAATCACTGGAGCCTGGTAATTTATGTTAATTTCAGCTTGCGCTTTGTAATCTTTTACTTTCACTACGCTCGAATTCCTTTTGGCCTTTCACTCGAAATTAATCGGTACGCGGAGTCAGTTGGTACTTCTCAATTAAAAGTAATTTCATGCAGTCACATCTTTTATTCGTACGAGTACGCCTTGTAATTGTTGATCACCTGTGAGCATCAAGAGTAGACTAACATCGAAAAGAAAGTAATTTATTCCGTTTCGTTAATAATTAAGTAGTGCGACTCAGAGTCATTTTCTTTAATAGTTAGGTAGTGCTACGAATTCAAGAGAACTAGATGACTATGGACTTTTGTTGCTCTAACTAGATAACCATGAATTCTTGCTGCTCTAATTAGAAAATACTCATACATAGATTGTGAGTCTTCGTGCAAAATAAAATATTTATAAACCTATTTACAAACATTGGATCTATGAAGGTCCTGTAGGATTGATTTAACACTCACTCGGAACTCTATCAGACCAACTAAATCCTCCCAAGTTCCAAGTGTCTGATCAAAGGAATTATACCTCAAGCAAACAGAAAATCCATCCAGGATCTCACAGGCTTCAAAAATAAAATTATCATATTATAACCTTTCACAACTATTTTATCCGCCTATCCAGAACCATGATCAGCAAGTTTCTCAATCAGAGGACCGATCCACCATCCCATCACAAACCTATCCATCCACCCACTTCCTGCCGATTCTAAAACCCCACCTGAACTTTGCAATCGACCCTGCTTGCACCGAACAAGGATGCGACGTCACTGTCGTTCATTATCCGGCATCTGCTCCCGTTCCCATCGCCCGGTGCGCCGAAATCCCGATAAAAAAAAAAAATACGAGCCTGTCGGATGGGCGTGCCCGAAAAGCCTGGCCCCGATTTCGTGTTCCCCAGGCAGCGTTTACGAGCAGCTCGTAAATGCAACCGCCCCGTCAGCCCTCGCGGCGCATCTCGTTAACGCGCCTCGTAACTTTATCGTCGAGTGCGTCCTGACGCGGCGGCGACTCGTTTATTACGCGGCAAACAATATTCCAGCCTCACCGCCTCGCGGCAGGTTAACGGCGTCTCGTGTCTCCCACTTTCGCGCTTTTCGACCGAATTCTCCAAAATTATTTATCGACCAGCGCCGCCACGAAGCTGAGACGCCGCTCCTTACGTTACGCAAGGAGTTTCGCGGATTTTTGACGTTGGAGGCGTCCTTGACGCGTGAGAGGGTGAGAGGTAAGGTGATCCATTCGGGGAGTTTGGACAGAATCGGGGACAGTTTTGGGTGTGGTTGGGTGGCGATGGGAGTTTTTGCGGGATGGTGGGTGTTCTCGGAGGGTGGAGGGGTGAATAAGGGTGAAACTGTTTGGTGGGAGTTGGTTTGTGTTCGAGTAGAGAAATAGTGATGTGGAAGGATGATGTATTGTGATATGAAGGATTTTTTGATAAGATCTTTTGATGCACTCTAGCTAATATGATTGGGGTGCACCTGAGATATTATGTAAGCAGAAGACATCTATGGAGGATGATGCACTTTGGTTAGGTGATCTTTGAAAATTCTGCGAGGAGGAATTTTTTGAGAAAACTTATTTAGGTGATCTAATTTGAAATTTAAATTATATGGAATTTCTGTAAAAAAATAGATTCTAGATAGCTGATCCTTGAGAATTCAAGAGGAGTATTGTTTCTGAGAGAACTTGATTGGATGATTACTCTATAGTGAAGCTTACACTGTGTGTAGATAGAGTAGAGTGTTTTATGAGATTGTTTGAAGTGTAAATCCATTATGAGATTGTCTGAAGTGTAAACTCTTGACTTAGGTAGGATAGATTATGAAAGCACTTGAGATGGAGCCAAACAACAGTTATTCCAGTGACTGTTACCATCTTTTATTCCTCATAGAGGTCAAACAACCAAATTTTTACACATACTTGATTACCTTTTGTCTAACATTGTAAACAATTATATCGTCCCTATCATACGAACTAAAACATCCTACAGTACATTCCACAAAGTATAATCTTGGATAATTTAACTTACAATTAAAAACTCTATCTACAGCTGAAGGAATATCCTGTAAACGTGTAATATGCGAGGGCGTGGTGGTCTCGAAGACAAATTGTTCTGCCAACGGACATGATTTCGGCGCAATGTCCTCAAGGCTGCAACCACGCCTCGGCTAACTTTAGTTTCTGTCAATTTCTCAACTCTCCCCAGCGTTATTTTCGTTGTGGCACTCAGCCAGGAATACGCATTTACCAAGTCGACTTATTCGCGTGTTCGAACCTCCGCGTTTATATATACGACGAATCCATTATGTCGATTGTTGGTAACTATGTTCTCTTTTATGTTTCAGGTACGTACCTTTGTCTGGCATTCTGCGTACGAGCTGCACTTTGCTGGGCAGCACGTGAGTCAATCTTATTTGTTGATCAAAAATATAGGAATATTTTCTTGCTCCGTTGGATATGAATCGATGAAGTTTCTTAAACATATTTATTTAGATATCGTGGAGCATTATGCATTACTTAAATTCTTTTAAACAATAGAGACAAATTTTGTTTCCTCTCTATTTATCTAACACTGCATAGAATTGTTGCTAATAGATTATTACCAAGTCCGTTCTAAGATCTTTAACTCTTCGATATAAATTCTAAAATTTTTATCTTTAACGAATGGAGGATGAACGATGGGTATAAAATCGAGAATGGAGAGGCACCGCTGGCATTCCTCTGCGCCCGCAATTTTTTAAGAGGCGGTAACAAACCGGTGGTACCACTTGTGCCTTAATTTGTTCTGGCGCACTTAGGTAGTCGCTTTAACAGCCCTTAAGACAATGTCAGTAACTCGTGTGAACAGCCATTACGATCGTTAAATTGAACAATTGCCGTCGATGGGATCTCTTTTAAACACCTTCGATCTCACGCGTGTGTCTTCCCACGCACCAGACGCCACGGATAAAGATCCATGCTGAAATTGTACCGTTACCTGATACCGCGTTATATTCCGCAGAAATAATACCATATCTGCTTCGAAACGGGAGCAGATCCCTGACGATACGCGAAGAAATCACGAAGGATCTCTTTTGGTGGAAGAATAAAAGTGGAAGCAGTATGAAGGCACAAAGAAGATTATTTATTTGGTATTCAAGCAAGGCTCTAGTTGAGTGATGAAATTACTCTTGGAAACGTGTATGTTGAAGATATATTATTAGAAGAATTTCAAATCTGACATCATGATTTATTTATACTTAATTTATAGATGGGTACAGTTAAATTTAAATAAAAGTAGATGGTATTAATTATAGGGGCTATTGAGTAGTAGTCCTCCTTGAAAAGAATTATAGTTGGATACTATTGGTGAAAACTATAGAGCAGAAAACTATGATTAAGTCTAGAATTATTTAAAATAAATAGGAGAGTAACAGAATGGTCTGAAATTAGAGTAACTTTGGTTAGTAAAACAAAAACAGTTAATAACTTCAGTATCACATAATCTCAATATCATAATGTTTGTAACACAAAAATGTTCAAAATGCAATTTGAAGACTTCCGTATTGCAGAAGAAAGCAATTAACAATTTTTCACCTCATTGAATCAGGGTTCCTGGCATAATTCACTGCAGCGCCAGACCATGGTAGCATCCATGGGGAAGGGAGGGTCACGTAGGAGGAACACGAATATACGCGACGGTGTAATTCGAATGAAAATTCTTTCCTCATGTTTTATTCTAAGAACGGATGGGCGGTCCGCTTTGAAATCAATTGCTGAAGACGCGCTACATACTCGAGAGACAGGGAGCTGGTCTCCTACTCTCTTTCTCTGTCCCTCTCGGTCAGCTTCTATGCGAAACGCAACGAATAGGAGAGAACAAGCTCTCCGAGACAGGCGAACAACAGGAGAAAGAGACGGAGTGGACCGCCGCGATGAGACGCTGCCCTCCTCGTCGTTCTCAGCAAATGAATTCAGTCATGAATATGTATCGGAGGCTCTCATAACTGAATTCATACCGTGGCCGATCGGGATGTATGAGTTACACTCATGAAGAACGGAAGTCGGGAACGAATTCCTCTTCCTATGGTGTGTTAGGACGCGCACGAAGAGATGCGGAGGAGTTTAGAAGCGAGGAGGTAGGAGAATGGAAATTGAAATTGAAGGGATTGAAAGGGAAAGGAAGATTGGAAGGCGAGGAATTGAGAAGAGTGAAAGTTAAGGTGGAGGTACGATAAGTTCTGAGTGATTTTCGAGGGGAAATTTGGAAATGGGTTGGATACCAAGGAATAGGACTCGGAGAATTCAAAATAAAATTAGCAAAGAGAAAAAATAGTTACCTAGTGGTAGGAAGTTAGGAAGTTGTAGTCAACCCTACTTGGGACATTTAAAGAGAATCCTTGAGATTCCTTGAAGATTTGACAGTGAGGCAAGGTCAAGCAAACCTCTACCTCAGAAATTCGAGACAAATAGAGAATACATCAAGCAAATAGAGAATACATATGACGATCCACATACGATGATCGACATATGAATTGTAGTTTAAAAAATCAAAATTATGAAGAACTGCAGCTAACTTCACCTGGTGTACCCATAGAATAGAGTGTCCCATTACGTATCCTAGTTCTGAGACCCTTGTGAGATCGATGGAACCTTCATGTTCAAGAAACAATAATACCAATACTCCCCTGCAACATTTTCAGTTCAACGAACGTCACCAGAGACATTGGCTTCGTCCAGGGGTCTGAATTCGCGAGGCTCGTCCTCGTGATCCTTTCGAAGCCGAAGCGGCGGGGTCTCCCGGTTCCGAGCATAGGCGGGCTTCGGAAGGGGTCGCAGGGTCGTCGATGTCGTGTCTCTGTTTTGCAACGCGTAATTACCAACAACGGGCAGGCACGCCGGCCGAGCTCACGGCTGCCAGTCGAGCGCGGCATTAGACGGATTTTTATGCGAGCGCGTAACGAACGGCGTTTTGCATATTCTATGGCAACAGCCAGCCAGGCCACGTCGAGCGTTTGGCCGCTCGAGAGCGTTTGCTCGCCCTTCCAGGTTGCTGCCTGGTGCTCCGTCACGCGCGACGACCTGGAAAGTGATAGTCCACCGCCTAAGAGATGCCGATTGTCCTTTACGATCGCCGTGAATTTATGCTTCTCGGCTTTGGGAATGACACGAGCAACGGGACAACCAGTTCGTGAACCCTTGCAGTACCTTCGATTGGTGGGTGCTAGCTCTGCTGAGTTGGGTTGCTCGATTAGGGGTGAAATGAATCGGTTGAGGGAATTTTTGGACTAATTTCAGGCTGAGGATCAAACTGTCCACGTCCTGGCAGAGTTACAGCTTTTGTGTCTGATAGAAAGATGGGATTTTGGGGTGTATTGCAAGGAGATAGGAGCATTTGGCCTGTTGGAGTTTTCAGAGCTGAGACTCGATTATTGCAAGAGACAGGAGATGAACAATTCGTGCAGTAGTCAAGATATACCATGTATAGTACTCTCTATTTCTCGACACTCAAACGTACCTTTCACACAGTAGTCGAGGTTCTATTGTTATTGAAGCAAAAATTACTCTACATTGAATGTGTACCACATTCTCTTTAATCCATGATTGATCTCCCTTCTTCCCTACAATACATTTTTATAAATAACCAGAATGCAAGTATGAAGGGATGGAGTATTATAATTGTAAAAGAATACGTGTGCACTGTCAGGAGAAAGAAAGATCAGATCTGGACAGAATCGTGAATCGTATCGAGTCATACATTAGAGTCTTCACGTGTTTGACCAGTTAGTCGACGCTGTCCCTATTCTACTTACGGATGGCACCGCTTCTCCTTAGACCAGGACTGATCTTTCTTTCTGCCTACGTGCACTTCTAAATCGCCAGCATAAAATTAAATCAAGATTACCACCTCTACAAGTTTACGTAACGAAGAAGAAGCAGATTCGAAGAAAAGGTCTTCCTTTGAACGAGTACACTGCTGGTATGTCGACATAGCAGTTGTGATTCATCGAATCGGTGAATGTAAAGCCCAGATGTGAAGATTATACGATAGAGGAGGATGAGGACTCCCAGAACTATATCTAAAATTCGAGGATTCGATACGGTTTCCTTAACGATTTCGGAGACGATTGGCCCATTAGAGGTTGTCTATGCTATGTTTAAGCGTTAGATGTACTTAAACTGGTTTATTAAGTTACAGCGAAACTGGTTTGTAATTATGATCAGACTGTTCGGACCACGTCTCTTACTTCTACATGCATTATGAGCGGAGACTTTGTATTGCACGATTTGCAATGGCAGTTGATAGCTTCGCGTGGTGTCTTCTTCTAATGACCTGTCCTAATGGAGATTGATGATGGTCATCTTTCTGCAGTCGCCCGTGGTTCTGCGCCCTATGTTCGATGTATTAGCATAAAGAAGCAATTGCGAATCAGGCATTCAGAGATTTCAATGAAATTCCTGTTCGAGGTTCTTTTAATTCGAGTTATTAATACCAATCGTCTGGTACAAGATTACTTCTTGGGCACTAATGCGCAGATACTCGCGGCAATCTATAACCCGTGCACGAGAACTGAGAATGAGAATTATTTAAATAATTGTTAAGTCTTTTATCCATCTTGGGGTTGTCACAACATGGCGAAGGAACAAATAATAATAGTAACAAATAGTAACTTTAGGGACACCTAAAATACATAAATATAGTCAATTTTACAAGAGAAAGAAATATTTAAAGCTTAGAGTACTCAACTTATCTACTCAAGATTATATTTTGCTGTCTGTTATTCCATTGAATATTATACTGCTATCATTATTTTAAACACTAATTAGTTTCTCCAAACCTTGACTCATCTTTTCAACAAAATATCCACAAATGCTATCAGTGAGAGTTACAGTTCTAATCATAACTGGATTAAAAAGTATAGTCAGTCCACTCTCAGTAAGAAATTTTCCACGTCCTATGAAGAATATGTGACAGCTGAATCGCTTAGTAAACTATGTTTTCTCAGGCTCAATTTTTGTTCACACTACTTTCCCTTTTATTTAAAAAATAAAGAGGAGTCGAAGAGGAAGGAAGGAAATAGTTTCAAGGAGCCGAGACGAAGCTCCAAGTTCAAGGTTTCGATACGGTGTTCGACGATACTGTACCAAAGTTACGCGTCGCCGATGCAGCAGGATGCATTCTCACGGGTATTCCTCCTGCGTCAGATAAATGTCGTGCCATCGGGACGTAGATAAATGATAATACTCGTCGGATCTCCGTTCGCTGTGTACGCTCGCTGGAAAGACAACAGGATTGAAACAGGAATCTTCAGCATTACGATAACGTGTTTATTATAGCCTCGAGGTCTGGCGTGCAGAGTTCTTCTCGATGCGTTCGATCTTTTACGAATCGTATCGTCGTCGAATCTCGCTAAAATCAGTTCACTATCAAAAAAGAATTCTGCAACGTGTGCATTAGGATTATTATTCAAACATTTTTATCATCGGTTTATCTCAGAATATTGAATTTTTAATATAACAAATAAATTTCCTTCTATAAGCACTAAATTTACCTCACTTCCAAAGAATTGTTATGAATTACTCATAAATGAATAAGTTACTATAGAAATTCCTCTAAATTATCAATGGTTTCAAATAGTACCTACTACCGCAGATTTCCTCGTTCATCCTTTCACAGTCGATCGATATCAACGAAAGTCGAGTTCCAGTCAGTGCGGCGTGAGTCCATTACTCACTGGAGAATTGCCACGAATGGCAGCTAATTCGCGTATTTTTTCCCCAGACGATGTTGCAAGTATAATACGTCGTCGGAATAAGTTCCTGGCCGATCGAACGTGGGTGTGTCTGGGGAGCGAGCCAAGTCGTGAAATACTCGGACTTGTCCGGCACGTCAGTGCTTCCCAACCCTTTTTACATCGCGATACGCTTAGGAGAACCTAACATTTACGTGGCACACTTAGGGAATAATAGAAACAGCTATCACAAAGAAATTGTACAGTAATTTGTATTATATTGACACTGGGACAAGAAGTCTGTGAAGTTGATGCACGTGTTTTGTAGGTAATTCTTTTCAAAATTATTTAATCATTAACAGCCCTTATGATGGGATTCTTGATGACAGTTATCGAAATAGGAATGTGATTGTATTGAAAAATTTATTTCTCCCTCCTCCTTTTAATTAAAAAAATACTTTCTTTATGAAACCTATTTCTAATATTATAACAAATATAATTTAAGTTTCAATGAAGCTTCTTGTAGCCCTTTTATATTTAGAAAATTTTAGTAATTCCATGTTCAGACATTTTCTAAGATTACCAGTAATAAAAATTTTGTTTTCACTTAAATAAGTACTAGCTACTAAACTAGAGATATTTTCTACAAGTTTTCCTTTTCAAGACTGTTCAATGATTCGGTAAAAAATTCATAAAAAGGCACACCTGTTGGAAAGCACCGAGGTACGTGACTCTAGTTAGGTCTTGGTTCGAACGGACACGGTGTCACCTAGGAGGTCGATAATGAATCCTGAGATCGGAATTGGTCACGTTCCCAGGGAATATCGATTTTCAAAATTACTCCGTGAACGTCGATCGACGCTACGCGATTTCTCCACGGTCCAGGTGGGATTCGAGACTGTGAAACTCGACTGTGGATATCTTTGCCTCCACTTTAGCATGTGATCGATTATGTTGGATCCCACAGAAATCCCAGGCACGATTATCTAAGAATTTTACTTTTGGAAGCAACAGGGGATAGTGTGATCATTTGGACAGATTGCATTGTGTAATTAAAATAGAATTAGGTAGGTTAATTATTTTATGGATACTGAGGAAAAAATAAGCTTTCTTGTTTTAGATTTATTAAACACAATGAAAAATAGACGAGAAACAGATTTATCGAATAACTATTTAGTATTCAGTGCTATTAATTTTAGAATGCTAGTTACAGAGGAATATTTAGACTGACGTTGCATTCTCGGAACAAAAGAATCTTTTTTCTTTGTATTTTTTATTTTTATAAATTTCGAATTCTTTGCAGTGGGATATGATTGAAATTCTCTTCGCTCGATGCATCAACGTGGCGAATCGAAAAGTAATTAATTGGTTAAGTACTACAGCAATCCAGAATATTATTTTATATATAAATTTAACGTAATTTATTTAATCCAAATATAATTTTAGCTTCCTTTTAATTTAGCTTTGTAATGAATAGTTGCAAGTAGCTGCAGCAGTAAAACATCCCGTAGCAGACTAGCACATGATGAATCGATGTTTGAAAGGCCCTAACAGCCAGATAAAAGAGCAATGGTAGAAAGAGGCGCGTTACCCTCGTCGCGTACCTAATAATTACGATGATTGGCAGTAGCTGAGAGTGTGTCGAGGCATTTAAATATCACCACGGTTAGGATTAAAACATCCGAGCAGTTTTTCGTCTTCTCGTGGGAATCCACCCGCGGTCTCCCTGAATAGTCCTTAAACGGTCGGACACGTCTTTCGATAGACTCCAAGAGTGGTCTGGAAAGGGAATGGGAACGTGATTGTGTAGTCCGTTGCGCTGTTTCTGCTTGTTCTGTTAAATTGTTCACCTTCCATTCGTTGGGAGGCGCAGCAGCATTGTGGGAGACTACTGCGAAGAGATTGGGGAAGAATTCAAATAGTGGATGAATAATGGAAATTCTCTAGAATTGCAAGGTTAATTTTTAAAGTGGAAAACATAGTTAATTGTACAGAATTTTTATTTTGGAGCATGAAGGGTTGTATATATGTTGAATTTGAAACTGTAGGAGATACGAGACAGAAAAGATTGTTTCGAGCGATAGTTATTAATTCTCTGCTTTCACATTCAATTATTTGTAACTCTGGTTCAAACAGATATATCTTCATAGTAATGAAACACACAGGTTGTTTCGACTATATGTACACCCTTGGAATGTGTGAGTGAGGGAAGATTAGAAGTTGTACTGTTTTTTCTTTATAAATGGAAAGTTCACCCTAGAAAGCCACAGAATTAATTTCTACGTCAAATATAATTCTAATAAATTACTTTCGATGTCTTCTTGAACTTTTTGTGAGTTACTAATGTTTCAAGTAGACCTAGAATTGTTTACTGTTTGTTCGTTATTCGGGATTCAGTACCCAGATGGGAACGTTGCTCATTTTTGGCGCAGAGATGCATCGAGCGCGGTGAATCATAGGTCGGTGGTGTGAACGCGGCCTAAGGTAGATCCTCCGGGTCTCACTGGGGTCTTAGACCGTGACCGGTCGACACGAGGCCCGTCACACGATCGCACGGTTCCCGATCTGCCGATCCTCGTGGTCAATTCTACCTCCTTTCCTCGCCGTCTAAACTGTCCTTGGATTTCGTGTATACACGGTGTCCCTGCAAAATTCCACGTCCCCGAATCGAGTAGTTCAAAGAACATCCCCCAGGTTGATAAAGATTAGATCGAAGCTCACATGACATCACATTATGCACGTAGATGTCATTGCAATTCTTGATTTTTCACTTTTGTCGAGGTTTATTCTTGGCTCTTGTTTGGGAATCATTATGTGATTGTAGAAATTGTATCATATCTCAACAATATTTAGTTAAACTTGTGGATACAATGCATATGTTATTTGTACATTTCATTATTGACTTGTAATAATATTGAATATTTTATTTTTTAGACGGGCTGTTACTAATATTGGAAGAATTAACCGCGAAAAATATTTAATATTTTCACGATTGTGCAATTTCTATAGTAATTACCGTACACACAACAGTGCATTCCATGATCAAGTTCCAAAAAAATTCCAAATTTTAGTCCAACGCAATCATTCCAACCCGTTCGTGACGTATAATCACCAACTACCAATTAGTCCATAGACGTTTCCAATTTGTAATTGGCCACTTGTGGATAAAATTCGCTGTACACCGTGTATAGTCGAGCCACGAGGCCGTGGAACTATTATGGGATCGTGACGACGATAGCGCAGGCCAAGCCACATCGTAGCTCGTCGTCTCCGCGTTGTGTCGTCGGCGTCGATAGTCGTCTTCGTCGTGTCACCATTCCATGGCTCTGCTGCACTAGTTTCCCTGACCGAATTCGAGAGCCAGCTCTCCGTGAGGCTGCACGAGCTTCGTGAGAACCGCGAGGAAACGGAGAACAACCATCTGGATACGATCGGGCCTCGCGAAACATTTTCGTAGATCGTTAGGGGCGGCCTGTGGGTTCGGCCTGTGTGTGTCTCTGCCGGTCTGGTTCTCTAATTAGGCGCGGACAATGCTCTATTTCGAGCGGATCGTGGCGGAATTTCCTCGTGAGTCGACTTACTCTAACGAGTGTCCGATTGGCCAGGGAATCGAAAGTTTCTGTTTATACTGGTCCACGGCTATTCCTGATTAGCGCACAAATGATTCAATAGGTCCATTTTCTGTCTGAACTTTGCCTTCCCATTCTACTCGCGCGCTTATCCATCGAATTCTTACTTACGGTATTCCGTGTGAATATAAATAATATTTACATTTTGGTATTCTTACTTTTTGTATTTTAATATTCTTTACTCGAAATATTTAGTATTCAATACGAATAACATCATTTGAATATCAATCTGTGTCGTTTAAGACTCAATCAAATTTTGTCAAATATGAAGGGAAAGATAAATCTCGTCGTCCTTACTAATGTAACTTTAAAATCCATTAGATAACATTACGGAGACCTCGGAACTTCTCCAATTTTCTTCAAAATTAGTTTTAAAGCCCAGATTACTAACAAAAATTGTGACGAATATAAACAACCAACTTCATAGACTCCTTTTATTGAAGTACCAATAAAGTACCTACGTGTCAATATTATTATTTTAAAAAGGAAATTTCACGCACGACGCTTCTAACGTCTCTTGCCGTTGGATAAAATGTCGCGGAAACGATAAACGCGACACGATGAATTATATATACGGTGGGACGCGCTCTTTCGCGCTCGACAAAGACACAGTAGTGTAT
Source organism: Hylaeus volcanicus (assembly GCF_026283585.1). NCBI lineage: Eukaryota > Metazoa > Arthropoda > Insecta > Hymenoptera > Colletidae > Hylaeus > Hylaeus volcanicus. Next base: position 26,531,750 of record NC_071977.1, read on the forward strand.
CCTGGTTGTCAGGCGAGCTATGCGCATGATAATATACGGCGCTCGCTCTTTTGTACGTTAATGTGTAACGTGTACCCTGATTTATTTAAAAGTACGAGGCGATTCGTTCGTAGGAACGTAATTACGCAAACCGAGCCGCTGGTTTCGATGAAAAGAATGTCATTCGAACGTCGCTGTCGTTGATACGTTCAACTCGTGTATGGAACAATGAGAGTTTCGTTGGAGTTTTTAATGAAAATGATACACGATGGAGTACAATTTCATTATAACACTTCAAGGATATAAATATCCATGTTTTGCTGTTGAGAAAAGATTTGTTTAAGACTTACATTACAAAGTATTGCATTACTCCTTTTAGAACGTACTTTATGCAATTGAAACCATAATATTAAATACCTCATCTTTAAAAAATATTTTTATTTACTTACTTATTCTTGCTAAATTATTATTACTTTAACAGACTAATGTAGCCTTTCTGCTCAAGCATGAACACAAAATATTCAATGTTCCTTAATTATTTTAAATTCTAACAAATTTGTACAATCATTACAATTCTTAAATTACCAATTCTTAAGTGGCTAACAAAGGAAAGCACTCTCGTATTGCTTCACTCTCAGCAGTGAAACATTTATTTCACAATCACTCAACGCAATCTTTCCACCAGCTGCAACAAACTTTTCACCGTACGCGATTGGCTGTCAGATGCCAACGTACATCGCGATCCACAGCGTGCGTTACATCGTTTGATAATCCAAAATAAGCCAGGCGCGTCTATTTATTATCGAGTTAAATTTACCATCGGCGCCAACGCTAAATCCACCGCATCGAATTACTTCTCAATCTGTTTGCAGACGGCCCTGACGTCGTACTTATGCTAACGAGCGCATCCAGCTTTATTTTGCATACCGCAATCATGCGTTTCAGATACGTGCACGTATATCGCGGCTGCTCGTGCCTCGACAATCATTGAATATCGGATGTATCGTCGTTATAACATTCTCGATTTAAAATTATCCGCGGAGGAGCCATTGTTGTGGCATTCCCGTCGGGAGAGGCGTACAATTAATTTTAATTGCATTCAAGGGGACCTGGAAGTGTTTCGAAAGCCTCCGAGTGGAGACTCGGTATGGAGCTGCGTTTGTAATGAGAAAATAAAGATTAAGATATATGTGATACTGTTGGAAGTTGGTTATATAGACTTATTATGCTACCTTACAGGTGTGGCACAGGGTGGGAAGGAATTTGTGGTACAGTTTAGAAAGCTTCGTGTAAAAGCACATCGAAAATATACAGTAACATATTTCTTTACGCTGGTTTGTTTTCGAGAAAATTGAGATTGAATATCCGTGGTACATGTGAGCCATTCGGGTACGCCGCGCCGTGGGTAACGTGTCTGGTCATGACGGACGCTGAAGAAAGTATATTTACATCCACCCATACAAAGGAATATTTATCTTCCCCTCTGTACTTGTACATTCTAAAACAACAACACACCGATCATCCAATCATTTCCTCGTAACACCTGGGGACATCTTCCCCTGACGCAACCTTTCTCCTACGAACGCCTCCGATACAAAGTGTCACTTAAAAACTGATCATCCCAGGTACCCATCCTTCCTTCGCATCACCCCCGCGTAATTCTACAATTTCAACTCGTCGCTTAGTCGCATACTTCAAGCGTACACTCCTTCTCTGTCACCGATAGAATTTCACAAGCGAGCGAGCCCGGAGCCTCAGGTCTCGTCGGCTGGGACACGAATTCTCCTCGATGACCGTAACACCGGGTACCGTGTCCCACTCGCTTTCGATTTCTTCTCGAATACTCTCGGTTTCGCCTGGCCGATCGTCGTGGAAAAAAATCACCCCGCAGACGGTATATCAATGGGACGGCGACGATCAAAACGCGATAAATCTCCTCCCCGTGTACGGCTCGCGTTCTGGCTTCGATCGTGCGATGGGGTCCAACGGTGGACGATTCACCGCGCGGGGCGAAAGGGGGGGTCAAAGGACGAAAGCCACCACCGTGGGATCCCGGGTGAGATAAACACAGGCCCCGAGAGCAAATCGGAAAGGAAGGAGAGCCGGTCTCCGGTTCCCCGTCCGGTTTCTAATGCCAGTCTTCCAGGAACCCGTGGAACGTCGAGAAGATCGTTCGAATATATGAATGCCTTATGAGGGGAAGGACACCGTGGGGAAACAAAAGGGAAAAGGAGCCAGCCCGTGTTCGTCCGGGACAACGACGATCAGGGAGTGGAAAACCGGGATCCAGCATCTAGGGGAGGGAGCAGGAACTGCGCACAGATTCGAATCTCCCGTGAATTATTTTGCTGGCCGGAAACGGACCGACTGGGTGGGTTCGAGAACGGGGAAGGGGGGATTTTGTTTAATTCGGGGTACGATTGGGTTGTATTCTAGACATCGAGATCGTTCTTGCAAGGGTAGGTTGACTTTTGGTGGAGGAAAATTAATTCGAGGGTGAGATCAACTCTGAGCTGGTAATTATAAAAAGAGGATAACCACACGCGACTCTTAGAGAAAAAAACGTTGCATCACTTAGAAGAGTGATTATCGCGCCATTTAGAGAAGATTCACTCTAATACGCTTTATTCTTACCAATTGCCTCCACTACAAATTGAACGCTGCGTCCTCAAAACTAACCACAAATAACCACAAATAACTACGTCTGATACACTAAATAAACTTCCTCTTCCTAGCATTCTAAACTACAACTTCGTGACGTTCGATTTTCCAACGGGACGCGAGTGTCCAGCCGCGTTGGACAGTCACAGCGAGTATTTTAGCGCGCGGACGTAATCAAAATTCACTCCTGACGGCATTATCCCGACACAGAGCGCGCAGAGTAAGTGCCAGCGAGCATGCAATGTGCTCGAAATGCTAGAGACTGACCGCGCGTCCCGGACGAAGAAATAAGTCAGAGAAAGCTTAATTATCAGGTGAATCGCAAGGTCCGCACGAAGGCCGTCGGTAGATGCGATATTTAAACTCCGAACCTCGCGTTTAATGGGACAATAAGAGCGATGGAGGATCCGTCGTCGTCACGGAAAGCGTTGGAGTTCCGGTTGCCGCGGTGCATGGTCGGCGTCTCTTCGAGAGAGCAGCGTCGAGGCGCTATTCGACGTGTTTAATGTCACCGCGGCACCTGGTCCCGATCGACCAATAAAGATGCGATAGGGGAATCTCGGAGAAAGCTGGCTGTCTCGAGGACTCGGCAGGGGGCCTCGGCCACTATCGACGAGAAAATGGAGGAGCCTCTTGGAGGAATGGCTGGTGATAATTGCCACGACGTCGGGGCTCCAGGATCTGGGGCCTTGATGCTTTTGATTCTTTAGTAGGCCTCGATTAGGCGCAAATTGATATATTTTATTCAATCACCTGATTCTTACGCCAGTCGTGAAATCTGTAGGATTTTTAATAACGTTACTGCTCTGGTCACATATTAAAAACAGTGTCATTAATTCGAAAACTTATTTCAGTCGTAACTTTAAAATAAAAACGTAACGTGTAACCACGACCTAAATTATTTTTCTATGAATTTTGTACTCCGTATTTGAGCCGAAAATTACGTGCAAACAAACCAACGAACTAGGTGTACCAACCGAACAGTATTCAGGTGTCCAAACACGGAACACCGCGGATCCCATGCGCTCGTATTTCGCGGATCGTGGCGCAGAAAAGTCGGCTCGCCGCCCACGCGAGATCCCGTAATTCAACGACACGTGTGAAAGCGCGGCTGGGATTATTCCGCAACGATCATTCGTGCGACTTGCACCAGAGCATAGAAAATCGTTCGACGACCGCGCGCGCGATAATTCTGGCACCAGGGGCGTGTTCTTCCTTCTTGGGTTTCGATTTCTCGCGACGGGGCAATTGTTGCGCGTCGATCGACCGATCCGCCATGAGAACGTATCGCTTGCAGAGAATCGATTCACCTCGGTCTCCCCGTTTTGGTCCTTAGATTCGCAATCGATGGAAGAGAAAGGGAGTACAAATTGCATTTTCCACTCGGGAGAGTCAATTTTGGAATTTTTTGGAATATTCATGATTATTAGTTAGTCGTTATTTCTATTTTATTAAAGGACGAAGAGTCCAGTCATCGTTCTCTCCAAATTTATTCATCGTTGGTTTAGAAGTCTTGTACCTTGGTTTAAATAAGCAACTTGGAATAGAAAACCGAAACCAAGATGTCATTCAATTTTTAATGCAACGCAGCTTGTACATTGCTCCCTGTAATCAAGAATTTCTATTATTCTTCTCTCCAAATCCACTCATCGTTACTTTAGAAGTCCTACCATGCCTCGAAGAGGCAACCTATCCAGGTTATGAGCGGAATGCCAAGGACGCGGAACGGTGGTCGATCGTTTGGACAAATCGACGGGGTCGCGGCTCTGAATCCGGATCCACTGACACGATCAATTTGTAAACAAGCGACGGGCGGCAGCGCTTGTTCCAAGGTAAAAAGACTGGCTCGGACGAGTCTTCGAGGAGGCAAAAACGAGTTGCGTTTCCACGGTTCATTACTCCAGCCACCGCGTCTCCAGCGGACGATCGATACATACATATTGCATGATTCGTCTCCGATGGATCCGACCAGGGGCTTGGGCGCTTTTCCAAGCGGATCGAGGAACTCCCCGAGGATCCTGGAATATGCGTGAGGCCTCCTTGGAAATTCAGAGACGGTGCTGCTTTCGATTGATACGTTCCCTTCTCTCGAGTAGGTAATACCTTTTGCTTAGGGCTCCTCGAAAGAGGGAATCCAGTAGTCGAATCTGGTCTTCGGTTCTGCTTTCGACGCAGAAAACTCGGGTCCAGGGTCTTCGAGGTTTAGGCGAGATTCTCGCATCGTAGGCAACTTTCAGGATTTATTTCTTGAGCTCCTCCATTTCGGTTCTTATTGAAGTGTGCTCGTCAAGCATGATGCAATTTAGTATTTCGTATCTTCTAAGACATTATCTTTGGCAAATTTATGTGAGTATCTCTACTTTGTTATAGATAATTTGCATGGTCTAGATTTTAAAGATTTTCAGATTGGAGTTTCATAGGTTTATCAATGTTATACACACAGATTTATGATTTTTATTTTCAACAAATTATTATTGCAGATGAATTTCAACAGTATCAACATCTTAATAAAGAAAATTTTATTAGCTCCATTGGGGCCAAGAACATATTCAATAATTCCATATAAATTCGATTATATATGAATTCGATAATTATTATTTGATTTGACAGACACTATTGGATATTTAATAATTGTACGCATATCGTACAATTATGAAACAATAATTAAATATACGTGAAGTGCATAAAACATAAATACTGTACAGTTTCTTGAAAGAAAAAGATTAAAATTCAATCAAAATCTTTTCTGACAAAATCAATTGTCCTCATTGAAAATGCCCACTTCCGCAAAGATGACACATTGTTTATTAGAAACTTGTAGCAGCAGCTCCTCGATCTTACCTTCTAATCTCCCCCCGTAGAAAATCATCTGCTTGCCAAGAACACGTGCCCCGTCAGACCTAAGAACCATAACGTCCACGATGGATGCTGATTAAGAAGAAAACAGCGCTGTATGCGCTTTGTGGCGAGCAAAGGTCCTGTCGGCGAACCTCCACGGAGAAAGTCCGAGTGGCGAAAAAATAGTCGCATTGCGTGAGAATGTTTTCACTCTCGGTCGCCTCCTCTCGACGTTATTAAAGCGTTTCGAACTCGTCCGATTCATCTTGGCAACCCCCTACTGAGATGGAGGCTTCCCGCACGCGTTGGCGAATTGCGTAACATCCTCTTAGATCGTACGCGTTGTAAATGCGACCCAAAGTTCGAATTATAGTCAAATTCGCCCGTACCGAACGGTCCAGGCATTTACAGTCAATCAGTTACACAAGTCTAAGTACATGTGGAGTATATAGGGTCTAATATGGTATGAAAAATCAAAATGAAATATTAATTAAGGTCTGGGGAACTGTTCACCTTATAGAGAGAAAATCTAATCATAGAAATAAAAAAAAAAGAATTATGTAAGGTTAGATATTATTGCAACTACGAAAGTGATTGTTCGTCTTCTTCATCTTCAATGCATCGCACGGCATTACACGGCTATCCTTGTACACGGTGTTGATAACAATACTATTATACTTCTAACCATAATACTTATTTATACTATAGGGTCTCAGTACGGCATCTGCTTCCCCCAAAGCTGCTACTCGAGAAAGTCGATATCGTACGATATCGTACACACAAAATTCAATAGCTTTCGGCGACGATCGCTGACGAGGGCCTCCCAGATCCGAGTTTAGTTGCCACCGGAGAACCGGTGATTTTCTTCGATCCACCTCTAGATGAAGGTCCTTTCTTCCCTTTTTAATGTTCCCTCGAAGTCCTCGATTCGTGGTGCACGCATCATTCCGTGCACGTCGAAGGCCCGAGGACACGTCGACGCATTCAGCGTGTCTCCTGTTCTTCTACTTCCCTCTCGACGACGTTCATCAGGAGAGGCCTCGGTCTTGTACGTCGTCTCTGGCCAACACTTCTCCTTCGTTTTTCCCCTCGTTCGAGATAGGCATGCGTGTTCCTTGAAAACGCGCGCCGGATGCCCACCGTCGATCGGAAATAATAGTCTGGCGCCGAGTGTCGATCATCTTCGACGAGGGAAAACTGAAGGCTGAAGGTCGAAGGTTGAAACCATTTGAAACTGGGAATTCGATTCGGAGGAGCTAGCTTCGTGGAACGATGTTCGTGAAAATTGCATGAGCAGGGAAATGGAGGGTTTTCTAACATTCGAGAGGAAATTCTGGTTGATGGGATTTAGTAGTTTCGCGTCGTAGTTACACGAACGACGGAGATAACGCTTTAGGGAGTGTTTTGGATAGCTGGTTAGGTCTAAAAGGACTTTAGAGGTCTCGACTTTTTCCTATTTTTATTTTGCGTTTAATTTAGTAGGGTTTGTAAACTATTTGTAATTTATTCTGCTTCCTTCAGTGACTAAGTTTTTTTTAAATTTTATCACCTGAGTGTGAATTTTTATATTAAAAACAGTGAAACTGAGTAATGCGAATAATATAATATATGCATCGTTGCTGGGAAGCAATGCGCGGTCCACTGTACGATTTTAATTATATAAAATGTCGAATACTCAATCAAAGTAATGACAGGACCAGCTGAATTTGGAGGCATGTCCGAGATAATCATTATGGATCACCATATTTCATAATTGAGATCAGATAATCCGAATTGTGGGTATTCATATTATTCTGTCTAACCCCTGTATGTTTCCATAGTTACCACAGGGTCACTCCACGCCAGATCGATCGTTCTTTGCGGTCACTGTCAGCGATTTCGTTGAAATTGGAGTATGATGCAGTTCCTGTAAAATTGAAAAGGGTTTAAGTCTTCATGTATTTTCAGAGTCATTTCACATCAAATCGATTATTTTCTGTGATCAACAACAGGGATTTTGTTGAAACTCTTAATGTAATGAAGTTCATATATTGTTCGTCAAATATAGGACGTTCAATGTAGCATTCTTTGCCTATTCAGTCATCGGTCGACCAGTTTCGATTTTTCAGACCCACTGATGTCTCGAAGAATGTCTCCTTCCCTCGATCGAAGCAGCTCTTTGTATTTTCCAAGCAAGTGCCAACCGATCATTCCTCTGTCGTCCCGGGGCACGGTGGACGGGTTTAACAATGCGGTTCGTTACCCCACGTCGCATCTGTACCGCTACCTTGCGCGTTCTTCCGCGAGGCTCGTTACGTAACGCTGCTGGTGCAGAAAATTTACGCCGCGACGCGGGAATACCAATTAGTCTGCGAGCGAGCGCGGGGATTTGTCTTCGCGACGATTTATTTTTCCCCAACTTCAGACTAACGGCGCACCGCGGTCGCGAATATACGAAAACTGACCGAAATACTTATACTGCTGGTTCTAATTTATTTCTGCGCAGATCGTTGAATAGATTTTAGGGAGATAGGTAATATTAAAGGGAAATTTGAAAGGGAATTTTCAGGAAATAATGTTTATTTTGCATGGAATGTATGCCTTTCGTTGACAACTTATATTTTAAGTGAGGTTAAAGTTGATGGAAGTATGTATTAGATATTTAGTGCTACGTGCGAGGTAGATATTTTTCAAATACTTTGAGAAACATTCTACATAAATGGAGATACTGTATGATGGATGGGTCTTCAACAATTTCAGTTTAATATTTTTTATATTTTTGGAGGGATCCGGTATCTCAATCTTTTACTTTTTATTTAAATTCAAACGAAACAAACTCAATACATACAGTACTATACATAAACATACTTATCTATGTTTAAATTATTATTTCTTGACTAACATTTTTTTTTTTTATTTGCAGGTAAGATGCAGTGCTTAGTAGTGACGCGAAGACGCGTAAGACGCGAATGTGGTGCGTTTGGTGCACGCGTGACGTAGAGTATGTATACATATGATATATAAACACACTTTTATTCTTATGAACGCGATTTTCCGCATTTAATATTTCTCTTACAATGACTTCTTACAATTCCATCATTTTATCATCGATGATAATACCATCAAAGCAAATCAGTTCACATTTTGACAGTTATATTTCTACACCAGGCTATCGAATCACTTCAAAATAAAGTATTCTTCGAGAACTAGGTCCAAAAAGCTGAACACAATCGATTCAAAAAAATAATCTTAAAAAACAATTACTTTTAACAATTGTGTAAAAATTGGTCCTGTATACTCAAGGTCCATTTTCGAGACTTATTCCAAAAATACAAGAAAAACATGAAAGTCCTTACCATAATTCCACCAAACTGGACACTTTTTCTACTTTGTCGTCGATCTCTGGTCGATTCAGAGATCGCTCTCCCGTTCATCTCGCGGCTCCGACTCGAAAGGACGTTGCACGGATGCCATTGGGATTTTTCTCGCCGCGGCAAAAATAGCCGCGACAGGATTACCGCGGCGGCAATTGCACAATACCCTGGATAATTCCGTGACTGTCACCGGTCTTCACTCTCGCCTCGTTACCGTCGCAAGATCTCAACGACGAGGGGCCCGGTACCTCGCTCCCCGTTCGGCTCTGTTCACCTTCTGGCGTCCTGTTCCTGTTTCGCAAGCCCAGAAGAACTGGAAACTGCGTTCTTGCGCGGCAACGAGTGTCCCCGTCGATGATTATCGTGCTAACTGGAGAAGACCCTGTCGCCTTTTACTCCCTGCGTCGTGGAAACGCCTCTTGAAGTCGCTGCGGTGACGAGGAAGCGACATCGAGGCGGCGTTGCTCTGACCCCGGTTCCATTTTGGCGAAACTTTGAGTTTTGTGCTCATTGGTTACGTTTATAACAAGGTTCTGGGAATTGTTGTAATTTTTGGTGGATTTTTGTAGGGTTTTGTATTCTGATGATGATTTGAATTATGAGGGCAATGGATCAGGGTTGGGGTACAAATGGGAACAAAAGGGGTAGGTTATTAAAGGGATTGGGGACTTGAATTGATTCGAAGTAGGCTGTTTTGAGAATTAATTTTAAGGGAATGAATTCAAATGCAGAAAGTATTAAGGCTTCAAACCTTTAACTTAGAAAATGTTGCAACAGTAGGGCAAATACACGTACATACGCTGTTTACAAATAATAGTAGTTATTTGATGTGATTATTACGAGGTGCCTAAGCACAAATTAATTTCACCCGCGCTTTTATTATCCTAATATTTTTGATCATTTCCAAACGTGGCCCTATTTAAAAACTTCATATAATTTCGTAATCGAAGTAATTAAGCCTCCACAAATAAATAATGCTCGCCTCGTTTACACGCCTATCTCTGAATCTCCCCACGATCCCTCAGACTACAACAAAGTTAACCAAAAAATTAAAGGAATTTCTACCAACGCAAACCACCACCTCTAGAGACGATTCAGGACTACGTAACGCAGCTTTTCACTTTCCTCGCGCGCGTCCAATTGCGCAACCGATTGATACGAGCGCGCAATTGTTCGCGGAAAGACGTTGGAAGGCGCGCAAAAAGGAGGATTAATAGACGCTTGTTCGGCCGGTATCAGATTCACTCCATTAACAGTTGCCGATGAACGAAAAGGTCGTTGCGAGTAAATGTCAGGTAGTTCCTCAATGAATTCACGTTCCCCGCAGGATCGTTCTGGCCAGCAGTATCCTCCGCAGGCTCCTCCGTCGACTGGATCCATTAGTCATCGGGCTGTTCCCTGGCTATCAAGGGACCGTTGATGCGGTTTCCATTCTACTGGGTGGTCCAGCGGAGATATACCCGAGGCAAATCGGATTAGAACCTAGCGTGCCCCTTCTTTCGTCTTGGTCCTTGAAATTCGCCTGGCTACTCCAATAAAATAGTTTGCATTCTGGGAGTGAACCCTCCTTATCTCTGGAGATACGTATAAACATGCAGACGGATCGGTATGTACACTTATTGACTTGCAATCTCGTAAATATGATGAGTTTCTCTGGACACTTGTACATTTATAATTTTATAAACTTGTAAACTTACAAACTTACAGACTCATAGAATTATTGACTTATTAACTCAGAAACTTATTATATAAACACTAAGAAGTAGGAATTTATATAAACTTGCCTGATTGAAAATAGACTTAAAAGTAACGTATACTGAAATATATAAACATTGAAAGACACTGATAGAAGAACAAGGTGATTGGTGTTCGTTAAGGAAGACATTCCATCAAATTCTTACCCATATTTACACTCTTCGAATCACTATCATGTCGTGTCTCGCCGTTTAGCGTATAAACTAAACACGTATACACGACTGTATAACAGTATATATTCTCCACAAAGTCTCTTCGAGTGTTCCCATAGAAATCTCCAATTGAACCTCTGGTTAATTAATTTAAAAAAAAAAAAAAATTAAGCGTTCCTTCTTTGTATCTCGTTTAAAAATTTCTAAAGTTCGATCGAAGTACAGAAAGCCTGGCGACCATCACGCGAGTGCGCGACCGGAAAGGGTCGCTCGCGATCAACGGCGCGAATCGATTTCGTGGGCTCGAGTTGGGAGTCCCGGAACGTTGTAATTCTATGGAGATAATGATGCATCGGATCCGTTTAATTTACTACCGTGATTAACGATGGAAAGCGAGGTACTAACCGAACGTATATATTTTCTTGGGGCAGCAACCAGCAAGCATCGTCTCGTAGACGCTCGCGCGCCTCTTACCCCCTCTTGACCTTTCCGACGCTCACGTATCACGGCGGCCTCGTCCAGAAGAATCGCTGGCTTCCGGGAGGAAGACGTTTTTAGTGATGGATTGTTTGCCGGTTTGTCGTGTTTACGGCTGGATCGAGATTTATCGTTATTGGGGGAACGGGCCCGCGCATAATCGTGCAAAGGATGCCACGCGGGAGCAGTGGACGCTGAATTGGATAAGAATCGTCCCTCGTACCGAGCAAAAACGTTAACCGACTTGCTACCCGCATTCGATTGCCCGTCAGGGTATTTATTGCTTACTGGTGTACTTCAGCGAGCTTGGTGAACGACTGAGTGGCAACAAACATTTTTCCTATTTTATTTAGTCGAAGTGGAATCTTTATTTACAGAATTTCGTTGTGATGTACTTCATCCGTGGAATTATTTTGTAAACTGTGTTCTTCGTAAACAGTGCATTCAACTATATAACAGGTTTCCTAAGTACTTGGGGCCCTAGTATTGCTTAAACTGCATTATTTATACAAAGTTTCTCGCGACCTATAATTTTTTTTAAATTTCCTTGAACTGTGTCCTTTGTAAACAGTGTATTCAGTTATATAACAAGTTTCTTGATTTACTGGAAATAAAAAAAAAATTAATTCTGACAGGATCTGTGAATTTAGCGGGGTTAAAAATTTAAATTCTACGACAAATATTAAATTATCTAACCTTTAACAATTTCGAGACAAAATTTTAACTTCATGTAAATTTTCACGTGCTTTAGTCTGGTCAGCCAGCATGTTGAAGCCTACATTTCTATCTTTCGTGCGCATCGTGTCACACGATTTAGAACAAATGAAGTCGGCAGTCTTCGAACAAAGTCTGGAACTCTGTAATTTAACTCGTCGAGTCGTACACAGGTACCGACACGGTAGACTGATGACGTTCCGATGTTTCCCGTTTTATAACGAGCGTCTAACAAGCGTTGGCCAGCGACCGGGGATTCTACGAAGCCGAGGAGCCCCCGGATCATCAATCTCGCGTTACTTTGAAATGGTCCGTCGCTGCCTGGAAGACTGAACTAGAAGTTCATAGAGGTGAGAGTGATGAGCGGCCTTCGATCAGGCTGTGAATGACGTAAACCTCGCACAGATTACGTTACTTATGACAGACTTGGTCATTCAGGAAAGATGAGAAATTAGAGACTATTTGGATACGAGTTTCTGCGCGATACTGACCACGCCTATGATCTATTTCCACAAGGACATTCCCACGCGGATCATTTTCTGATGTTCTCTTTGCCTAAGCGAGCAGGAGGTTCGTATCCATCGAGATCAGTAGCCTGGAGATCTCACTCTCGCTTGGGTAAGGAATTATTTTAGGTAAACATCCTTACTGATTCTTTTTTTTAGCTCTGTTTCTACTTAAAAATTGTTTGAGTTTCTAAACAGATTCGTGTAGAGTCTCCTAGCTGAGAATCCGCAAGCTTTGGCAAACATTTATTGTAGATAAATATCCTTACTAATTCTTTGTTTTAGCTCTGTTTCTACTTCAAAATTGGTTGCGAACCCTAAATAGCTACTTGTAAAGTTTACAAGTACTCCTAGCTGAGGGTCTGCACGGTTGGTGAGCCTGCTGGTGGTGTAATGGCTACAACAAGTTGAAACGCAATCTAGGTTTCGTTCCCTCGGCACGGGTGGCTGCCGATCGCGATTTCGCGCGATCGCCTGGCATCGAGATACGAGCTCGTCGATCCGAGACCAGTAATCGGATTAGGCACAGGTGTGTCGCATAGCACGCGTGACACTTCACTCGGGAGACGCAGATCCGAAGCTGCATTCGCGTTAAAGGGGTTTCTTCGTGTCTTTGATTAAAAAAAGAAAGAATTTTATTTAGTATTTTATTTCAGTCATTGTTTAATAATTAAGATTATTTCCAATTTACAAATCTACATAGCGTCCATTAGAAAGAAGCCTCGAACATATTTTCAAACTAGAACATCAAAAAGCTACTTTTCACGCCACCGTGCTGTCGTAACCCCTCGAGCTAGAGAGGCGATCGCGATCTCGTTAGAAAAAGAGGCTCGCCCCTTTTAATCGAAGGAGAAAAGAAACGAGCTCGTTGACCCGTATGAGAACCGAGTACGGCTTCTCGGCTGGCTCGCGTGCCAGCCGGCCGCCGTTTGATTGGAAAGAGTGCTCGAGGTGAAACGGGAACGACGAATCCGACACTTATTGCCGCCCTAGCTTTTTCACTGGCTTTTCATTACTTCCAATAAAAAATGCTATTTCAGAGAGTCGTAGAAGGCGTCTCGAAACACATAAAGTAGCAGAAGGCCTTCAAGACCCTGTGCTAAAAAAATTGGCGAGAAAGTTAGGAGACACCTGGAGTTCTCAATCAGCAAGGGTACGCAGAAATATAGGTCTGAGTTAGGTCTGGTTGTCATTTTCGGCATCTGCTTCAGGAAGATGTTATTCTGACAGGTACAAGGTTCTGGGAAAGTAAAGGTCGGGGTTAGGTTTGGCTAGGAGTAATTAGGATTGGGTTAGGTCTGATTTAGGTGCAGCAATTTTTGTTTTTATATTCACCCTGCTCCAACTGTTAAACCACTCAGTGAACCCTCATAGAAGTTCGAAGTTCGTTCAGTGATCAATGATCCAATTTTCTGTGATCGGTGGACCTGTTGGTTGGAGGAGGATTCGCCGCGCGAAACTGGAGCTGCTGACCGCGCAGGGGCACAATTAAGTCGTAATCAAGGCTAATTAGGCGAAAGCGCGAGGGACACGTGCGGGTCCCGATCGCGGAGGCGATCGCAGCGCACGCCCACGCGTTTTCTCTATTCCTTCCTCTTCGTCTGGCTTTCGCGCGGCGGTCCATTAGCCACGGCGTGTCCGCGCGCGTGTCGCCCCAGCTCGCGGTACTTGCGCGTGGGCGTTGCGCGCATTATTCACGCGCGTGCGTGCCAGCGAATTCGCATCGCCCTCCGGAACGAATCGCCTGCGCGAACGAAACGTCGCTCTCGGTGGCATTAGACCGCCGTTAGATCATCGCGAAGGCTCGGCCCTCGACGGTGCCTCTCGCCCTAACTGCGAAAGGTTAGGCACGAACCTTCAAGTATAATATTAAGATTGACGCGAGAGTGTTGAGAAATTTTCCTATTTTATATATCGACGAGTAGATGCTTTTCTTTGTTGGTCATTCATTGTTATTTACTATCGTATAAATGAAATTCTGAATCCTAACGCTTAACAATCTTATTAATTAGTGTGCTGTTGTTTTGTTTGCCTAGTTAAGCATATTAGTTTCCGCTTCGTCCTTTCAACGAAGGTGCTTTATTAATCTGGTTGTGTCACTTGCTTGTCAATTTCCTCATCATTCACTTGTGTTGATTTCCTGAAGAGAGTCTCATTGTGTCTTCTTGATTAAATTATTCAATACTCAAAATAATACCCAGTTGCTGCATATGATATATCACCAATGTGTTTAAATTTAATTAAAATTAAATTGACATCTACATTTTCTTATCACCTCCCTCTGAAACTGCTGAGTATTTCATCCAGTTTCACTAAAAGTTTTTACTAATTACCCACTCTGTTCAAACACCTATCTCTACTATTATCAGCTTCATCATTGCACACAATCCTCATCATTCCTCATTTTTTGAGGAACCCTGTATTGGAAACACTGTAGTAATTATAACCCCCCTGGCACCGTTATGAATACATCGCGCGTTTCGGATCATTAGAGTCCACGATTTGTGGGCGGCCTTTACCTTATCAGAACTGTTATCCACGCCACGAAAGGCCGAGCGATTGGCTTTTCCTCGCGCCGCATTGGTGGCTGCGTCCAGGCAACTCTCCGCGTGTAAAATCAGCTATAAGCTGCGATTTATGGGCTTATTGATCGGCGCCTTTTTCACCGGGATCGGATAAGAAAGCGAGCGGGGAAAAATAAACGAGGTGTTCGCGCAGCGCGTTCGAAAGGAGGATTTTCTTTCGCGGAATTTCTTGGACGGAGAGATCTGAAAGTGCCGTCATTGTTTCTTCGAGAAACAACCAATGCGAAAATTCACATAATACATACGTAGACTAATTTTTTTATTTGTGTTATAGATCTCTTAAAAAATGTAGTTCATTTAGATGTGTTCAATATTATATTGATAAATTTATATTGAAGGGAAAGTATAATGTAGCATTTAAAACAAAATTTATTAATTTATTTCAATTCAATTTAATATAATCTCAAATTACATACAAATTTATTAAGAATTGATTCAACACTTTTAAATGAACCAGTAAAGTATCATCAACTAGTAAATGGTCAACGCTACCATAGTTTCATGGACATTTCAAAATTGAATTCCACGAATAGATAGTACATAAAATTTCCAACAATTTGACTCACAACACTTCTGTCTTATCCAATCGGAGCCCACACCAATAAAGATCCAAAAATAATGCTCCATACGCGCTCGAACTGCGACGCGCCGACCCATTTTTGATTTGCTCGATTTGGTTCGAAACGAAGTCTTCCACGTGAATATTTCCCTGCACACTTTCGATTCATTTTTTGATGTGGATTCGCCTGCGTTTGATTTTACCACCTGCTACGGGACAGCCTGTATGCGGGCATGCATATAAAGCGCGGTAAGAGATTTCTTCGATCTAGCTCGTAAGCGACCACGATCTCGACCGACTCTCTTTTGCATACATTTTGTCGCCTCGCTCCGCCGCCAAGATAAACAAGCAGCTTAATGTTGTCGGGACAACGACGATATTCTTTCGAACCCATAAAGCCGCGCGCACACACTCGTATCACTTGGCAAGCTCGTTTCAGCTATCCAGAAAGTTCGTGGCAATTTTTAAGAAAAATTCAAAGGCTCATTTGAATTTTGATATATATATATATATTTATTGAATTACATAGGGACCAGATTCTTCCACAGCCTTTCCACTTCATAAGTGATGTATACATGTTGTTTGTCATTCTGGCCTGTACTAACTACCAAAATATCCACATCAACATTCCCGTGATCCTCTATTTTACCATAGCTTCATCCACGACATCCGTCCTTCCTGAACTTGGTACCATCCCCGAGTCGTCGAAGCCCTCGAATAGACACACGAGAACCCGAGTCGAGCGCCTCGAGGATTTTTCCAGACCCGAGGGAACCGTGCCAGGGAGAAGCGAGGGTCTCCTGCTTAGCATAACGGAGCAGCGACGCAGCGCTGAGTACCCGGCACACCCACCTCGATCCTGGGTGGCAGGTCGTTGGTAATAACCCCATAGGTAGACCACCACGAAAGCGCAATCTGCGCTTAATGGCGGCAGCCGCTGTGAGATATCGCGATACCAGTTCTCCGTGCATCGCGGCCCGAGACGTGTCTACACGCACCGCGACGGAGCGGAGGTACTCCGAGAGTACGGCGAGTGTTTATGCGGTGAATTTCGTATTCCGTCGTTCCCGCGCTCGAAACGACAAAAACCAGCGAACGTGCGCGGTGTTGGACAAGTTGTCCACTCGTTCTGCGTTCTATCGTTTCGACCTTGCGCGAAACGTGCGTGTACGCGCGGCAAAGTCCGCTCGCGGTGACTGGAAATGTTTAGAGGTGAATCGTCGCCTCCCACGAATCCCAAGAGACAGGTGAGGAGAGAGTATCGGGACGTGTTTGTCCCGTCCAAGGTCCCATCCCTGACAAAATTGTGTTAGAGCAGCAACAGAGGCCTAAGGGAACATCCTCGGAATTGCTGGAGAGTGGATTATAACGGGGTCTTCCGTCCTTGGTAATAGGGATAATGATGAGAAGGATAGTTATTTCGAGAACACCCCCCTACCAGAGGTAGCTCTGTGTCGTGGGATAGAGCCATTGTTCTTCATGGAACTTGCTGGTGGAACTACGTCAAGTCGTGTACCGTTCTGCTGAAACGGTAGAGGTTAGGGAAGTTTTAGCCTTGCACTAACCAGTGCGGTATGGCTGGCAGGTCTGCACTCCATTTTATCGTTTAGAATATCTAACATTTCAGTGTTTTCTTATAGTTCTGCTATAGATAGCTTTATCCAGAACATCTACTTTCTTGGTGGCCCTCTGTAATTTTGCTATAGAACTGATCCAATATCCAACCTTCTAATAACTCCATGTAAGTTTACTGTAAGACTGACATTCAACGTTTCAATTATCCTTTGTAGTTCTGCTGTAGCTTTATCCATGACATCTAACCCTCTAGTGGTCTCCTATCATTTTGCAAAGGTCTCTCACGACATGCACCCCCTATTATCTCCTCATCCTTCTGCTATAAATTCATCCGCGACATCCACCTCCCCCAGTCACATCAGTCACCTCAATCTCGAATCTGCTTCCACGAGTTCGTCCGCGTCGCCCCGGTCAGGGTCAAAGAGGCAAGCGTCGCTCGCAACGACGCGCCGCGTATCGTACACATGCGACGCACGTGTCCCGTCGTTTATTCATGTTTCCCACGTAAAGAACTTGAAGAAGGGGGACGCGTTTGCTCGCGTCTCGCGACGGCGACGGCCACAGGAGAAAAATACACGCACGTCCGCCAGCGATGAGGAGCGCCGGCCGAGGGAGAGAAAAATACGCGCGTAAACACGCCCGGACGGATCGCGCCGGCACGCAATCTTATTAGGGACGTGACATCGCGGAGCAGGAAGTCCCTCCGACGATATTCTTTCGTCGATAAGGATAACGAGGCAGGTCAGTGAGCGGTTGGGCCACGAAGCCCCGCTTAATAAATCACGTTTTCCCATGGCCCGGCCGATAATCGACGTGATCGCCGATAACTGTCTGTCGATGCCAGATATAACAGGATCGCTCGTAGGGGGAAGCGTTGGCTGGGTAGCCGCGTCGGGATTTCGTACGGGACATTTCGCTAATGCTTTTCTAGCGGACCGTTCGAGCCTCGTGTAACGTGCCTCGTTCGTTTCCTGATGTTAAGCGGCGTTCACTGCTCGAAGCTCCAGGCCTCGCGAGAAAATGATTCTTTTGAAGCGGATTTCGGATGAAGTGGTAGTTTGGATCCTTGGAGAACTCGTCGAGGGTGACTCCAGGGTGAGTCGTGTAACACATAGAACCTAGTGATACTGTCTCGTAAGACTCAACAAGCTACATGGTCCACCTTTTTATCAGTCACCTTTCACCTCTCAAAACTGTTGTGCCCCACATTACACCGATAGACATTCCTCTTTTCCATCTCCCCTCATCCAGAAAGTTGCTCCTGGTCTCTCACAAGTTTAACAACAAACATCCCCCACTTATTTCTGTAATATCATAATCGAGCTCTGCCAACTCGTAAAATCTCTATCTCCAAACCATCATATACGTCCTGTAACACCAGTAGCGCCCAGGATTCTAGATCCGACACAGTTCCCGGATAACCAATCGATAAGAATCGAAACCAGCCGTTCCACGTTCCCAATTACACCGCTAAAATTGATAACCGATATCCTCCCAGGGCACATCGTCGAAGCAAGAGGACTCCCACGAGCAGTCTCGGTTACACGGCCGTGGCTACCAATCGGAACGCAGTCGCGGTCCAGTAACAAACTCTAGTCTGGCCACGCCTTTCGTGCCTCGTAATTAAGACGAGATAGGAAAGTGCTGACGGGTCGAACGGTATCGGTGAAACAGTCGATATATAATCGGTAATCGCGTAACCGATATTAACGCACGCCGCGAATGTTCCAGCTAGCTCTCTTAATTGGAATTGTCCATTCCCGATACTCCCTTGGCTTCTGCTCTGGTCGCTCATGCGTGATGGAGCCGAACGTCGAGGATCTGTCTGTTCTCGCTTCTGCGACCAGTTTCCGCGATCAACATTTCACGCAACGATATTAACCGGCTGCTTCGGGCCGACGTTTACTAATCGTCGACCGACCGACCATCGATCGAGAGAGATTCTTTCTCCATTCGATCGCAGGAGATTGAACGCCACGGCTTCTCGATTTAGCTCGTCGCGAAACAGGGCATCTTTGAGAATTTTGTTTAGAATCAGTTTAAACGGGACGTCCTTTAAATTTTACATATGTATTTGTTGATCACTAGGTAAGGGTTTAGAATTTTTTTAACTAGAAAAAGATGCCTAGTGGCATCTGCACCCTTTGAAGTCCAACATGACGAGCGAAACATGTCTTCCTCGGTTCATTTTATATCATTTGTTTTTTACAGAATCTATAAAGGAGGCCTTTCTCAAATTTTACATATACTTTAGTGGACTACTTGGCAATACATCAGAATTTTCACAGTTAAAAATTCAATGCACTGCGGTGACCGAACCACCCATTACGAAGCCTATTAAATATGTTAGTAAATTCGAATCAATTGCATTTAAAGCGATCACGTACAATGATACCATCAAGGCACGTGGTTGCAAGTAAAGTTCTTCGTGTAACAGTCAGGAAATAGTCGAACTGGCGACGCGATCGGGTTGGTGAAAGGATAGCGTGAGTTGGAAGGGTGATGAGTCTGCGTTTTGTCCTGGCTTTGCTAACGGACGCCAACAAGAAGTGCGCACTGTGAAATCAGAACTGAAGATGTTAGGAGTTAGGCTTGGAAAAAGCAATTGCTACCTGTCTGACTTGTTACAAGGGTTACTTAGACGAGGGTTTTATCGAGTTTTAATAGGGTATTCCGTGTCGTCTGCTCTTAGTGGTGTAAGGAGCAATTTGACGTGGATAAGGGAAAGAAAGGTTGAGTTTCTTTTTGGAATAATTAGGGTACTGATGAGGATGGATACCTGACTTCAGAAGAAAGTGTCTGCATGAAGGTATCAAAGGAACTTGAGGAAAGAGCTTGTGATTGATGGTTTCAATTGTTTAGATCATTGTGGTCATCGAGTGTCTAGTTTTTGTATTTTATATAATGCAAAGGGGGGGGGGGGGTTCTTTTGTCATTCTACAAAAGGATATCACAACCAAAGTGGGATAGATTGGGTTCTCTTTTAGATGGTTTCCTTTTGTCAAATATTAAATTAAATGGGATCGTGAATATGGTAAATAATTTGTTTTAAATCTTTCTATACGATTTCCTGATATAAGGGAATGTTTTTTCAGTGTTAAGATAAAGCAAAATGAAGGTTTCTCCATCGATTATAAATTCCGATCGATGTATTCCTACTCTTGATAATGTCATTTTAAACTCAACACAGTATGCAAAAATTAAGTTATCTTAAAAAGAACAATCCATAGGAGAGAAGAATATATTTATATTTACAGAATAATATCTTTGACGTTACATACCCATCGATTATAAATTTCCTCTCGATCCATTTCGCTTCCTGAAACAAGTCCACGAAAATCGCCGAGGAGTCGATTTCTCTCCACCAACGTTTCCGTGTGGTCGAATCATTTTGTTTGCCACCTGTGCGCCGCCATTCACCGGCGACGTCTGAATGTTAACCGAGCGCGCTTACAAATTGTCCGAACTGGCTTGTTTTATCTGTGAAAAATCCTCTGTACGGCTCGGCTCAATTACGACCGCGAATTACATTGCTCTCTTAATTACAAGCACGAACGCGTCCGTTGTTGTTATTAAACGCACTCGAGCAAACGGGATCCCGCCAAACGAGTTCTGCGTGAAAACGTAACTGCGTACCTGCTACCACCGGAACGAGTGCAATTAATTACTGCTGCTACAACGGCAGGTAACGTTCTATCGAACCACCCAATGGCAGCTGTTTAGTCGCGTTAAGGACGTTACTAGGCGCGTATATGCGCGCGTTGCCCCCCAGACGGAAATCGCGAACGGTCGTATCTGCGGCACCGCTTTAATTTACGCGAGGAAAGTCAATCGATACGAATCGAGCCGATAATAATTAAGCGGTTTCGATGTTTGAAGCGGCTCGTTAATTATTGTTCTTTTGCACGCCGTGTATCTCTCTCGCCGTTGCTTTCCCGCCTCGTTGAGTTATTTAGTTATTCGGCGAGAAAGCAACGATTAAATGGCTCCGCGAAACGATTTACGTTCGTTCAGTCCCGATAGCGAAACGAAGACGCGTGTACACGACGATTCGATCGTGGTTCGATCCTCCTCGATCACCTAACCGTGTAGGCCACCCTGTATGAGACGTGACGAGATCAGTTAAGATAGCATGATTCATCTCGAGGTCACCTTGCAGCAGCTATAGGGAAAACTCTAGGCTTCGAATAAATCTGAAGTTTCCTTCTTTGGAAAGTGTTTAAAAGACGCAAACTTCAGATTTGTTGAAAGCCCAGGGTTTCGCCCCTCGCTACCTCGCGATTCATACTAAAAATTTCCGAAACAAACTCTAGCCAAGCACGTTCCTCATCCAAGGTGTAATCAGTCCGTGAATTTCGCCTGAGGGATCCCAAACGTTCTCACGAAGATTCCTCGGGACGTCGAGGCCCCATTCACTGGCAACGAGGAGTGATTCAGTCGAGGGCACTCCACGCTAAACGCATTAATGAATAGCTCGGATTTGATAGCTCGACGCGAGTCTCGTCACGACGCGCTCGAGATGGATACACGGTTTTTTCTAGAGGCTTTTCTAGCCTCGGTAGAAGAAGCTGGTCTTCTAGGCGAGCGTGTGTAGCGAGATATCCCACGGAGTTGGGAGTGCCCCCGAGCTGCTTGACAATTTAAGCTGCTTATCGCGGTGCACGCCACCTAACACTAAGAGTAACTGCCTCGTGGATTAACACGTTAACTATCGCACGCGAGGCCCTTTCGTCTGCTCTCACTAGAAATATATGCGAAGGATATTTCCTTTCGATGAAATTTTGTGGGTTTGTGGAGCAAGAAAGGATGAGGGATACATCATATACGTTTGAATTAATTCTAAACATTCTAGCGATGCTTGTACATACCTAAAATATTTTTCCCCAGCTGTTTAAATAATTTAAAAAACAACCCACCGAGAGATCCCGCCTTATCTGGATTAAGCATGCAAGGATCACGGATAAAGAATGACGCAACAAGAGCTGACAATTCGAGAACGACGACCTCAGTTTATCAGAATGTTTACGAGCCCCGTGTTAAAAAAATCTCGACACGCCATCTTTCCAGTGGACGTCTCTTTATCAGACCCTGAAACGAGTCATTATTTCGCGTGTCTCCTCGTCCCCCGTGGTTCTTTTTGGCAGACGTTTCCGAGGTCAGTTTTAAATTAACACGCGAGTGTCAGCGTGTTTTCGGTGTGTCGCGGTGATGATATTTCAGCGAGTCACTCGCGGGACCGTGGCTAAGCGAGTGGCTCCCAGGCAGCAACAAATGGCTAGCGCCACTCCTCTGACGAGAGCGTACAACCACGGCTAATTACTCGGTAAAATGAACGAGACCTTCTCTGGCCTTATCTTCGCTGGAATATCGCGACCGTGCGAGGCTCGTTCGGATATGAAGATCTCGCGAGTCCCGTTTCCAGCTGCGATCAACTCTGGCGACGGCGAATTAAGTGACCGAAACGGAGCGGGAATTATTTTTAATTACGAGTAAGTAACGACACTAGCACTGGCAAAATCCCGTGGTTTAAAAGTGGAGGTTAACGATAACCTTCGATAAATATAGTTGGTTTCCTTTTAGTGACCTTACTTTTATGTATTTTATATTTTCGTTCATTATATTGTAGATTCTTATCGAGAGTTACGAGGACGTAAGAAACGATATTTATCCAATTTTATTACTTTAAAAAGAATTGTCCTTGGTATTCAGCAACACTCCTCAGCAACACCTCAACAATCTTTTTTCCAATATTTAGGCATTTTTTGATAAGCTCTATTAAAAAGTACTTTATGAAACTTGTGTAAACATTCCTTTTACAATTCTTAGTCGATATTAATTTTTGAAGTTTTTCCATAGAAAATTCTATAATCCATAATACTCTACATACAACTCTATAATAATAGCTTCTTTTAATCCCATTTTTTCCCCTAGTATCTCCATATGCTACATTCCCAATTATCCTCCACCAATTTTCGACAACAACCACAGAAGTTACCATGCAGAAGATCCAAGCTTCTCTTTCTATCGGAACAATTTCGACCTTGAATTTTTCCAAAGCAACGTAACTTTCCAGGCCTCGTTCCAGTAGCGCTCCAGTGACACGATAGACTTTTCCCATCGACGTAACAGTAATTATCCAATCGCTAATT
The DNA here is from genome assembly GCF_026283585.1 of Hylaeus volcanicus. Taxonomy (NCBI): domain Eukaryota; kingdom Metazoa; phylum Arthropoda; class Insecta; order Hymenoptera; family Colletidae; genus Hylaeus; species Hylaeus volcanicus. The sequence goes on from NC_071977.1 coordinate 26,555,053, forward strand.
GTAGTCCATAACGAGCTCGTTAGGAGCCGGGAGAGCGAAGCTTTCCGGCTGGACGGTCGCCCGTACTTCCGGGGTGGCTGATATCAACGCGACGATTAATCAGTTATCTCCTTGGGAACGATAGGAAAGAAAGGGGCGACGATAAACTTGGGAGGTGCAGAGATGAAGGTTCGTAGGGAGGAGGAGGAGGAGGAGGAGGAGGAGGAGGGGAGGGGGGGGAGGGGGACACCCAGCGGAGGCGCTCGATGCGCTCACAGATTTATCATCGCCTCGAGCCACGGACTCCTGGGCGAGCGTGTGCATTCAATTGCCGTTGCCAGCTTATTCGTCTCTCGTTAATCCCGGTCGATCGTTTGTTACCTCTTAACTCGCGATCCACGGGCAATTATTCTCGGCATTACGCCCTCTCCGCGGCCCGGATAGCCGCCTGCCTCCTTCGCGGGACGATTAAGTCGGCAAACGGTCTCGAGGCGGTCGCAGGTGGCAACGAACGTTGCCGCGACGTAGCCACGCGGAACAGGAAATCATTAACATACCTAATAATGTATAACTTCGGACGCCTGAAGAATTACATTCGAGATGGAATTACGCGCCGGCGATAAGGCAAATGAGCCACGATCTCCTGGAACGCGCGCGGATATGCCCATCGGGTCTCGGGATAGGCCCCCAGGTTGCGTGGCTGCGGGAGACACCTTTCTTTTGCGAGGGAAAGCATTCGTCGAGGTTTTGAATATTCTTTTTTTTTTTAAAGTATAGAGTGGCGTTAGAGTTGCTAGTGGTAAGAAAATTGGCATTCGTTGAGGAGGGAAGGTGTTATTTTCATGGAAGGAAGCTCAGTATTGTGGTAGATGTGTTTGAATCGAGGTCGTTTGTTTGGAGATTTTTGGGGGGATTTTAGAAATTGGTATGTGATTTTCGTAGGAACTGTTTGAGCTGTATCATTTGGTAGATTGTTTATTCATGTTTCAGTTATGAATTGTTTCAATGCGTCGTTGATTGATTGATTCCCTTTGACATTCATCCACGATGTATTTGATTCGTTCGTCATAAGTATTTTTAAAAATCATTGAAATCGTAAATTGATGAATATCCACACGGTTTATATTGGTAAAATATCTAAAAATCAAGACAGAAAATACAAATGTAAAAATGAAGAGAAAAGGAAAACAAAATATACAATAAAAGTCATCCACTTACGATGAATTATTCCTTGGATTTTAGTAAAAGATAGAACAAAACTGTAAACAAAAGAATTAAATATAATGATAATGTTTACTTGTCAATGTTCTTCCTTGTTTCTTTTCATGCACCTGTGCATCACAACTAGCACGCAAGAGCCAAAAGAACTGGACTTCCAAAGACAAAAACAAGGAATTTCTATTGAATGATTGCTTCAGAAGAAGACTTTTTCCTCCCAGTCGTGTAAAGTCGGTCGGGCGAGTATGTCGAGCACGGGAATAGCGAATCGTCCCCAGGGAAGAAACAGCGAAAGACGTCTCGTCCCGAGGAAGAAGTCGTTGCTGTGACCGGTTCGAGATTAATCGACGAGATAATCGCGTGCGATGCTTGCCGCCGGAAAGAAGCTAATGAACAAACACATAAGCAGTACAGCTTGATTTATGGGAGGCCCCGAGACCACTGTGCACGAATTTCATAAACACAATCTTCTAGTGATTAGTATTAGAATTCCAGGAGACCTCATATTTCAGATAAAAAAAAATAAAATCATTGCTGTTTCTTAAGCTTGAGGGTTTCAAAAAAAAATATCTTTAAAATAGGAGGCAAAAATTCAAAGAATCGATAAAGATGTAGGTGTCTGAATTCAGTAGCGTGTAGAAAAACTTCAAATGACTTTTTCTCGAATTGGTGTTTCTTAAATTGGTAAAAATGATACCTCAAGAAATAATCGATTTTGACTTAAAATTGCTGTCACATGTACAGTAAACATGCATTTTTTGGTATTTAATATAATTGTTCTAGCGTGTTAGAATGGCTGAAGTTTAACGCTGGAACGTCCAAAGTAAGTTTCTTTCACTGCGCCGCAGTGACGGACCGGCGTCTGACTAGTGTCGTCCCATTTCACTTCGAGGTCTCTGGAACTCTCCGCGTTGAAATCGCTAGTTTCCTCGAAGTTGTGGTCTATGTTAACCTTTTTTAACCACTCTATCATTCCTTCAGATGCCAGAACCCGAACTGATTATCCCTTTTTTCATATAATTTGACAGTAATGGTTCGTAAGGCGATTCACTCTGTTCCAAGAAATCGATGTACTTTTATAGGATAACAAAGAACGAACGTAGCGAAACATGAACGATGTAGGTGCACGAACGATAAGCCAATCGCGATTCTATGGCTTCTTTGAGTGACAGAAAACGGAATACAATTGGACGAACATCTTCCTCTCGTGCGTAGCGAAGTCAGTTTTTAGAAATTCAATATTTCCCGAGGCTTGGTGAAACCTCTATTCTGGAATTATGCCACGTACCCTTTCGAATACATAACAAGTTGAAAAATGGTAAATTAAAATACATTCATACACCTAAAAACATTACCCCGACACTTACTAATACCTCAGTAATTTCTAAACATTTTCTACTGAATCAATTATTAAGTAACTCTTCAAATTTCTTTGTCTAAACTTCCAGAATCACGATCTGATAAATTGAATCTATTGTCCACCAAAAATTTGACAAAAATTTCCCCGTTTCTGATTCATCTGCTCAAATAACTCGTCTAACGTCGACGACAGACAAAAACAATTAAGAAATCGTTTCGGCCGTTAACCCGCGAGGTCGCGACCGTGATTCATTGCTAGCGACGCCTTCCGACTCGCTCGGTTCCTCTAATGTGATTCTAATAGCAGAGTGCCAAGCACGAGTACACAAGAGGATCCTCCAGCTCGCTTTGGTTGTCGCTGCCAGCTCATCGCGTCCGGATCCCGCGTTGCTTCCGCCTGCACTTTTGCGCGTCCTCGGGCGCTTGCAATAGTTACGCGCTGATTATGCACTCGTTCGTCGAGTTCCTCTTCCTCGTCCTCGTTCCAGGGTTTCGCGTCGATGGGAGAAGAAGAAGCGTCGGCAGTGTTCCGTTCGAATGATCCCTCGTGCTCGAATGCGCGAGGCTGGTTAATCATTGTGTTTACAAACGAGGGCTTTGATGAATCGTCGTCGAGGGGCACTCGTTACCAGCGATTTATGGATTCGTTAAACGAAAGAGAAATTGGCGGATCGCGTTTTCTTCATCGTTTCGTTGTCACGTGGTTGAGAACCCGTGTGATTTGTTCATTGGCTGAATTTTTGTGGGGGTGTAGGAGTCTTGCTTTGTCTTGGAGTTCAGTACTTTTTTTTGGGGGGAGGTTTTGATATTTTCTTTTGGGTCTTTGCAGTGAATATTTATGACGTGAGAGTTTTTTCTTATACTGTGCCTGGGCAATGTGATTAAGGCGATGAAAAATAATTCATTCTTTTTAGAAGTAATAAATAAGTAAAGAAGTAATTAAAGCAGATTCATGCAAGTAATAAAGCATTGAAAAAATCATCAGACTCATTCAAGTAATAAATAATCACAAAATATTCAAGCAGTAATTCATCCAAGATCACACATACAATAGAACCAACCTCGAAAGTGCACTCGCCTGTGTACGAACCTCTATCAGGGTCGCGACTCGAACATCGTCGAATCGAATTCAGAAAGAAAAAAATGACGAGAGCCGAATGTACAGTTACAGGCCAAAGGTCCCGGCGGCACAAAACGCACGAGCGCACTCTTCTTCAATTAGAAGCACGATCCACCTCCGTTTCGTGTATGAATATGCATACCTCCCCCTTATGGCAGACGAAGCACGCGAGAAACGTCGCGGATAATAAATTCTCGCGGGCACGAAAAGGCGCGTCAGATAATCATCTGCGTTTCGACGCCCCTACGGGCCCAGCCCTGGTGTTGATTTCGGGCCCCTCGGGAACACTATACGGGCATAAATCGCGACGCGGTTTCGTTTGGTTCCTGGGGATCATGCGACGGAAACTGTTTCGTGTTTCTGGTGTTTCGGTGACAACTCGAAGGATTTGCGTCGAATCCGAGAGGATTCTCCGCATTCACCTGGAGAAGTTAACGAATGTTTTCCTTGGGATGAGTGATTCAGGGAACGACGAGGGTGTGGATAACAGTCCGCGTTGCTTTTTTAAGATTCTGTATCTTTGGTTTTTGGTCGTCTTGATGGATGGATGTAATTGCAGGTGATTCCTACAATTGAGAATATTGAACTTTACAAGGAACAATTTTGTAGCGATATGTTGCTTCTTTTGTTGGATAATTTGTAAATAGGAATAAAAGTAGCGACAATTCAGTGATTTTATTTTTGATTATTTATTCGAAGAACAAAGAGGGACCTTGAGATTTAAATTATTTATTTGTCTACAAAAGAATTAGTATAGAATTTCTTGATTATCAAAGCAATGCAATTATGGTGTTTCGACTTGGGTCCACTAGAAGGGAGAGACTCATAAATAGAAGGACTAATCAAAAGGGGATTTTCTTGGAAACCTCTGGAAAAGCTTCATTGATGAGTTCTCCAGAGGATTTCAGGGGAAATACCATAATTTAATCTCTAATGAAACTCTGGGTAAAATCTATACATCCTCTACCTCCTGAAGTCTTGTGCTCAACATCGAAATTAAATTAATTATTTCTAAGTAGAAGTTTGCATTCACAAAGTGGAAGTTCACATTCTTCTTTTTGTAGACTTATGGGGTGTATAATTAGTCCAGGCCTATAACCTATGCATCCATTTTGATCGTTCTAGTTTCCCCTTGGGAAATCATCCCGCAGATCGATATAATGCAGTTTGTATGCGACACTAGTTTCATTAATGTGAAAATTTCAATTTCAGAGTCACTCCTATTCGATGTGTTATTATTTCACAGAATAGTCATCGAGCAATACCTGGGGGAAATACCAATAGCAACACGTATTTTTATGACCACATGAAAGGAGTAAAATAGAGGAAGTAATTGTACAACAAATGAATGATAATAGTGTTTAAAGATCTAGATAGAATACTCTAACAGAGCAAAGCAATGCGATCATTTTATACAGAAATATTTCAAGAAGTACCCACGTTAATAACTAAAATAGAAGAAACTCGTTATTCCTAATCAAACTTTTCTTTCAACGTGTTATATAAAGTACGTTAATTATTCCAAAGATGGCAATTCAACCACCGAATAATTCATGTTCTCGATTCAAATAAACTTACAAGATGTAAGTTTTCCTCGCTGAAGAATTTAGTACTCAAGTTCCACGAAAGTTCCGCTTATCAAAGACCCTCGAACCCAAATTCCTTCTCGTATAGGGTGACCATACAGTCGATTGAGCTATCGAGGGCGCGCTCATACTTTTCCCTCCCCGTTCCAAACACTCGATTGTCGCCTAAAGCAGGGAAGTCCCGCCGTGAAAGGTTGCGAATGTTAATCGCGCGAACGTTGCTCGTCGTCGAACACCGACAAACGCACTTGACCTGCTCTCCATACTCGAGGTGCACTGTATACTTAACTCGAACGCCGTGGCTATTATGAACACCGCGCATGATGTACGACGCTCCCGAAGGGAAGCCTTTCGCCGATGTTGATTACGAGATTTTATCGGAGTGGAAAGTTGACAACCAGACTCGCGCGCTGGAAACGAGAATTCTCTCTGTTCGAGCGCTCGTCGGTCCTTTTGTTCGCGGCGGGACGTTCTGCGAACACGCTCCCGGGCACTCGCGAGCAAATATTTTGACGTAACTGTACCGACGCCCGTGATTAATTACTGTATTTTATCTCCTCGTTCGAAAAAAGAAATTACTTCTTGTTATTTTGTACGAATTAATTGGCACTTCATGTAAGTTAGTGGTTTCTGAACATTTTGGGAGGTGGGTACTTCAGGTACTTCAGGTACTCACCCTGAAGGGGAGAGAGAGCTTCTGTGCTCCAGATTTATAGGTAAGGAAAGGTTGGTGTGTTTATGTTCTTCGAGTCTGAATCAAGTTGTACCAATTTTAATTGACTGGATGTTTTACTTATTGAATTGAAGTGAATTACCCTAAGGAGTAGAGAGAGTTTCGGTGCTTCAAATTTATAGGTAAATGTTCGATATGTTAATTTTAATTGAGTGAATCTGTTACTTATCGAATGAACTAAATTACCAAGTGAAATGCCTATGAAACCGTGTTCAATTATAATAAATAAAATACTAAATTCAATACAATTAATTGCGAAACAAAACAGGTGTGTATGTTATAAATGCCAACGGTATCCACTTATAAGAATTACCACGATGGAGTCAGTCGCCATTTCGGAACTAGAAACTTCCAGCTAATCGCCGACCATTACGAAACGATCGATATTTGCCAAAGCGATCGCAGAAAAGTAAATGGCTACCGGGGGCTGTTATCTCTGCGACTAGGTATGGTTAATCACCGGTCGATAAAGACGTCGGTGAAACTCTGGCGACAAAAAGGGGGGAAAAAGGAGCCAGTAGCCTATCATCGATACGATCCTTATCTTCGATTGCTCGGTAGCAAATCGAAAAAGGAGAATCGTCGTCGTGGCCACGCGACGATTCGCGCGGGAAAGCGAAAGAGATCTCGCACGATCGCTCGATAAATCGATTCGCCATCGTCGTCGTCGTTGTCGTCGTCGTCGGCCCCCGCCATAACGCAATTACGCTCGCGTGCGGAATTTCTCTTCCGGCCAATATTTCAGCTCGCATCCCCGCGGCTGCATTGTGCATACATTACGCGCGCAAAGTCACGCGTACCGCTTGAATAATAATCACAGCTCTGGGTTTGATTATACCGTCGTCGATTTCCGTTGGACTGAAATCTGCACGGTGATAAAACTTTCGTTCGTACAGGGTGTCCTCGAACGATGGCACATCGGCCGATACCGTCGAGTCGTGTTTAATTCCTCAATTTCAAAGTCGTCTCGAAGCTCAACGCGTTCTTCTGAATTTTTCTTGACTGGAACATCGAACTCTGGAAGGTGATCTCCAATTTTGTGGTTATCTTGATATTTTTTTAACAAGTTTCTTAGTTTTTAAAGTATTCTAGAGCTATCATTTTATTGCGAAGCGCATTTCTACCCTGGGACAATTTTTACCACTTTTATCACTCGGTACAATGGAATTGCAGGATTAACATGCGACGACACCAGGTTCATATCACGTTACCTTCCACGAGTGTCTCACGTTACTCGTCTTTCCCAAGTTTTTCGAGCTTCCCTGTCCCCACTTCTTTCACCTTCCTACGTTTGTTAGACCTCCGAGAGGTCAACGCGATTCCGCAGAAATTAAGATCTCAATCACCGCATGCGGCGTGCGTTTTCCCGTCTTTAAACGAGTCTCGTTGTCGTGGAACGATTTGCCAGCGCCACGTAGACGACGCACATTAAATCTCCACGAATCCTTAAGCCCCCGTGAGATCCTTCCGGGCTCTCGTCTTCGTCGCACCACCCACGTGGCCGGAGCTGTCGAGCCACCGATCCTTTTCATCCTAAACGAGCGATTCAAAGCTCGACGTAAGGTAAATCCCCCGGCATAGTCACGGAGAAGTCGTATATATTTCGCCTGTACCACATGCTCGCACAGTCCGAGCTTCCTTGCCCCCTCTTGTGCACCGTGTGTGGTCCTTTTATATAATTTGTTCCCGGTCTCCTCCTCCTCCTACTCGTCCTCCTTCTCTCTGGGTCCGTGTCCTCATGCTCCTCTTTTTGGACGATTGCGTCGAGCCACTTCTGGGAATGTTTGCTCTCCCTTCGCGACCAGACGTCTCGTGGAACGGGAAAACATGGAAAAATGGAAACCTTTCTGGCCTTAAAAAAATGTGAAATACGTAGTTCGTACCCTTGTCAAGCATGACACGATATTATTTAGATTTCAGAATAGGCAGAGGATTATGGGTTGATAGGTTTTGATGGTGTTATGGATCGTTTCGAATATAAGGTATTGTCGAGTCTTTCTAGTTTGAGATTCAAGGCATCTGGAATTCACTTTCTTCAATTTTTTAAAAATCATTGACTCCTCAAATATACTGGATGAGCTACAGTCATTTTTCTTATTGAAATGAAATCACTGCGCTTTTATCTTACGAAAAACTAGATTAAAATTTCAGATGATAAGTGCAGATACTCATGCTCATGCCTTATACCTACTTTATACGTAATTACTATTATTATTATTACACGTATTGTATTTAAAAAAAAAAGGTATATTAACTACCTGTCATTTTCATTTCGTTTTCCCTTCGATATGAATGCCAAATGAGAACGCCGTCACCCTGCTACGAATGCTTTGATTGGACTTTCTATCGTTCATCGGGCAGGTAAAAAACGTTCCTCGCCTCCTATCGTTAACTCGTCGTAATGCTTATCATACAGGAGTATAATAATTGGTAGACGAACGTTCGCGGGTTAATGGACAGCGACAGCTTTCTCTGTGCAAACTCTTTTGCGACGATTTCATTACGTTCTCTGTTCAGCCTCGGGCCAGCTCGGGCAAAAACCGTTTCGAGCACGCCCGCGAAACAAACTCCCCGGCCAGTTCGTAACAGCCCGTAATTGTAGGTGTTCCCTCGTGGGAACCCCATCGCGGTGGAGAAAAAAGTACTCTTAAGTATCATTACGCGATACTTAAATCCGAGCATTATGACCAGGCGCGTTTAGAGGAGCGCGGCAGCGTATCGCTAATGCCTCGCGTTTGCATGCCCACGAGGAGGCGAAAGTGGACGCGAGCCCTGCGAGTCAGCATCGCGTAGCGTCACAGGGGTAATCGATACTCGTCGCGATTCACTCGTAAATCATGCGACCGTCCTCGACGTAGAGGGTCCCGTCATTTTTCCGTGACCGTTTGGCTCCGGAGCTGGCCATAAATCTCCTAGTTAGCGTGAAAGTCTCGAGACTTGGGAACGCGAGCGGACCGCCAGGGAGGAATCAATTATGCCACGAATTATGCCTCTCGATGCCCTGTGCTCTTGTCGAAGTAGACACATGGAGGGTCCTTCGGTATGTCTCTGACCTTTGGGAAAATGGAGATAGCTAGAAGGATCTGTGAGGATTATTGCGCTTTGCGAGCAAAAAGATGAGAAGCGAAGGTTGAGAACCACTGGGGAAACTTAAATATGTTGATCTTCAAGAGAAACCCTATAGTTTGAGTACCATGAAGGTATACTTTCGAGTAAAAATTGAATTGGTTGAGATCCACTGTGAAACTTAAGTATATTAATTTCTGAGAGGAACCCTCTTATTTAAGTACCATGAATGCATAGTTATTATGAAGAATATCGACACCATCAATATTCTTAGCCCATGTCTCATCTTTCTTTCTCCCTGCAATACATTATACTCATACAACCCCAAAATTTTCTTTATTCGACTAACAATCTACCAATACAACTAAACGTAAAAGAATGTCACTTCTTTGAGTATAAAAATAGCTGAACTTCATAACATGCATCCGCATATGTAGCTAACAATATTAAACCGCAAAAGTATGAGAACGTTTGCCGCTTAGTTAGTCTCCTAACTAAGGGATCCTCCGACTATTATTCTTGGAGCGACGTGTGCACGGTTTATCAACGAACGGCTTTCTATTCATAATTTTCGATCGAGCTATAAAATGATGGCCTGAAACTCGTTACCGCGTGTGTCTAAGCCTGCGGAGCCGACGGTCCTCTGACCGGTCGTTATCGGCGTACTTATCGAAGCCATTTCACCGGTCGATTCGTAAAGAGCGCGTTGCCAGCGAGCGATTGGTCGCCTAACGATCGCCTGTATTCATCCGCGTCGTACCATTCAATTTTCCACGAGGAAAAGAAGGGCGGGAGAGCGAGCTAGGAGTTCCCACGCGACCGTTCGTGGTCCATGAGATCGGCCGCGGCCTCTCACGTTCCCCGTCGAGTGAAAGAGCCTCCAGTTCTGTCGCTTCGCGCGTCATCGGCACGAAAATTCACGTAAATGGCCACCCCAGGATATATGTGCTCTTCTCCTTATTCGCGCAATCCAAAGGTCGTTGAATGCTTGTTGAAAGATTTCTGAAGAAACAACGTGTAGAGGGTTGTTACACCTCGACTCCTACAGTTTGTTTACTTGGAACGAATGTGGAACTTATACTTTATTGCATCGAGAATATCGATGCATTTCAATCTAATCTTTTTCTCCATTTTTGTTGCAGGTACGTATGCGTCAATTTGTACCGTATTGATAATTCTTGCCGAGTAACACGGGGTAAGTGCTACCACTAGGTCAGTTATCAACAAGTGAAGTATTTCTTTGATAAAGTAGAGTACTCTGTCGATGAGACTCGGAAATGCAGAATTTCTTGATTGATAAAGCTGATCGCGCTATCAGCAAGTTCTACATTGCCGAGTCTTACACAATATTATCAACAGTTTCCCCTACCTTATAGGTTTATACTTTCAACATAGAAATCACGGATCTAGCTCCTCATTGATCGTTCCTCTTGCACACCAAACAGCTTCATTTCTCTTGGCGTCGAATTTATCGCGCGTCGCTTCGGCAATATTTGCACTTAAATGGGAAGAGGTTAATCACTCGTCGTCGACCTCTTCAACCGGGGCCATCTTCCTCGCCAGTGGTTTCCGCGCGAAAATCGCTCGCTCACCGTTGGCGCTTTCATTGTCAGGCCGTTAGAAAACCATCGAAGTCGATACCATGCTCGCGACACACACGTACACGCGCATACGGCGATTTCTTCGGTAGACCTATAATTTAACGCGTGCTGCCAGGTTTTCCTCGATAACCGTTGGCCCACTGGCCGGCAACGGTTATTTCACACGTTATACCGGGTCGTTCGATTCAATTTCCGGTCTCTGTTTTCGTTTCGGCACGCTCTCCCCTCCCGTTCCCCGACTTTCGTTCGTCTACTTTCTCGTGGCTGTCGACAAGGATGATTTTTTTTGTGAATTTTGGGAATGTAGGTCAGTGGTTTACAAATGGTTAGGAGTATTTAGAAAAGGCTTCCTAAGGAAATGCTGTTTGAATTACTTGCTTGAAATTAAAAATTAAAGTAACATAGGTACGTCAAGATATAAGTGGTACGTTGTTACATTCTTTTTTCATTTGGAAGGATATTCCTTTAAAAATTAATTTCGATATACTGACTTTACCTTTTCTTCATGTTTAGTGCATTACAATTTTTAATCAAGAATTCTTATTCTATTTTTCAAAGTGTCATGCACATTCTAGAGAACGTAAAATCTAGTTAAAACATTTATAGATCTCTTCTTTACATTCATGCAAGCCTCTATCTATTTACATCCCTATCAATATACTTCCACAATTAAACCACAATCCACCCAAACCACAAAAACAATTAACCCCGTTATTTAAAATCAAAATAAATTTCGAAACAGATTTCCTCCATAAATCTCCCAACTCCGTACGGGAAGATAATTGATAACCCACCTCGACCTCGCGATACTTCATCCCCGTCGCACGCTTGCACACCATACTTACGCTAAATCAACAATTAACTCGATTAAATTCCAACGGCGATCGGGGTTTCTCGTGCCGGTAATTATACACATTGTCATCCGAATTAAACGTTTCTCTCGACGAGCGTTTAATCGAGCCCCTGTAACATCTTCCCGGCCGAGACACGAAATTAATGAACGGGGCTCCTTTGACGTCTACCGATGCCGGAACGATCGATCGCCAGGCGTAATTGCGAACGATATTCGCGAACAATCAGTGGGGGGAACGTGGTTCCAAACACGTGTGGCTGCATCGGTATGCAAACCGGTCGTAATTCATGCGGCTGGCCGGCGCTTATGAGTGCCCCCCGCGGGTTTTATGCGCGCGGCGTTTTGAACAATGAAAACGGCTCTACTGAAATATTGTAATGGTGGACCGTGATGCATCGCCGCGGCGCCCTCTGTTCTCACGTGTAGCAGGATCTTTGATTTTCGCGTGGCATACCGGAAGTATTGCTGCACGCTGACTGGATATCGTAGAGCATAGATCCATCGTGATCTTTCCTTTCATTCGATCCTTTAATTTGGATTTTAGTAGCTCCCATTTGGGGAGAGGAAGGCTTGAAGAATTGAGTGATAAAGGTTTGTAAAGTGGATGCTGAAGGAAGGTGATATACCAGAAGAATCTTAAAAATCGTTAAATTAATAAATTATTGTTTCCTGAATCCTTAGGAATTGTCACCGTGTTTGAATACACACTCAAATTCATAATGGTACAAATAAAAGCAGTTATATCATCGTGTCCAGTGTACCGTGGAGGATTTAATCTTAACTTTAAGAAGAATTCGAAATGTGTACTTCGGTCGCCCATAAATAAAATCGTACCGGACCCAGAAACTCCAATGCGACAAAGAACACCTTTGCTTTCTCTCCATTTTTTTATCTTGGCAATTAAGGCACACCCAAACAATATATATATATATATATATATATCGACGTATCATTTATTACATAAAATTGCTCAATCGTCCAGATTACGAGTTCTTGTTTTACGGAGTCGCAGCGACAGCAAAGGTGGGCAAAATTTTATTCGAGTAATAAATAACAACCAAAATCAACGTAATTTCTGACCTTTATTTTATCGCACAGGTCAATTTTTATTTCAGTATATTATATCATCCTGCACGAGATACTGGAGATTAATGAAAGGAGAAGATAAACTGTTACTGTTTCTTAATAATTAAGTGGAAATTCGGGTTTAATGTTTGTTATTTATTATCGTATTACACAGTCAGTTTTGGAGTGCTTGAAACGCTATACTAAAACAATTGTTTCAACAGGATTTACACCTTGTTATTAAGAAAGAAAATTATCTACTCTTGACACTTCTTAATCTTTAATTTTCATATGCACATTCGAAAATATTTCATTGATTCTGTCAATCTATAATTAAATCTTCGCAGTCTACTAGACACTGCTCATAAACTATTTTACATAAAATTATTACACTATTCCTAGCATAAATACATCGCTTGAAGTTTGTTTTTTATGATTTGCTATACATTGAAAGTCTTTCTAAATAACTAACGAGGTCCCAAGTATCGTACCATTGTTAAAGCTCTAATTTTTATTCAACGAGTAACGGATAACTGTTCACCTTTTGTAACGTTCCTCGAAATTGTTGTCTACATAAAAACGCCCCTCATCTTTCGCTAGCGTAAACGTTTCCTCGAGCGGCGTGGCCGCGTTGCGCAATGCAATTTCGCGCGCGTGTGACGCATTTCTCTCGTGCCGGTCGGTAACATACGTGCATCGTCGCGGCGATTTCTTTCCTCGCGTCGGATCGAGAGCCATCTCGATTATGCAAAAACAATTATCTCCGCTCACGTATAAGGAGCGCAATTATTAAGCCGGTTAAACGGCAGCCGGCGTAACTTGCGAAAGCGGCATAAAACCGTGCGCGTTGCGCCAGCGACTTCTCCCAGTGGACGTTCGTTTCATCCCCATTTTTTCCCCCCTCGACTGGTTCTCCAGCGATGAAAAAAAATATTAGACCCTTCGAGGCGACATTCGTGACATGATTTGTTGGAGCTCTTGAGCAATATAGGGTAGAATTTGAATTGTGGTAAAATTGTATTTCATCTCGGAAGAATAGAAATTGGATTATATTATTGTTCTTACTATACGTATTATTATTCTATTTGTCATTGATTATTGCAAGTGTAGTTGGCAATATTTGTTGAATGGTCCCATAGCATTTTATTCAGAGAATTATTCTTCATGTTACTCTTTGTATTTTGATCTACCTTTGCTCTAATTTAAAAAATAATAGCAACCAAAATAATTGAAAGAAATTCTATAATACATTTGTTTATTCCTTACCACCAGTAGACACCTAATAGTCGACAGTAATGTTCCTCATCTCTTGACGAATTAGAGCAAAACACATTTTTACTCCAATTTGCCAAAAAAAATAAATAGCCTAGAAATTAAAACTAGCCAAACAGGAAACGTATACCGGAGGTAGGCCACTCATGGTTACTACGGTACGGTGACACAGGTTTACGAGCAGCGTTCGTGAAACGGCAAATCGATTATGGCTGGCCAACACTCCTATGAATCGGTCGTTAATTCCGATATTCCGATATTATAGCGCATTGTTCATCCATTATCCCGCTTCTGCTCCGGACTCGCTCGATCGTTATCGCGGGAACGGGCCTAGCGGTTCGTTAAATTAACAATGAATTATCCAGGCAATGCATTCGCGTTCTTGCGAGCACGCGAGGGAAGATCTAGAGGGTAATTTAAATAACTTAAACCTGAAGGAGAGTTCGCGGAATTAGAACAATGATGCGTTAAACAAAATCTTGGAGCCTATCAATGAAATACTAACATTTACATGTAGACGTTACTTCTTGAATTTGCATTTTTAAGTAATAATTTTGTAATAGAATTTGCATACAATATTACGAGAATTTTTAGACAATATTCCATACTTTAAAACTCAAGAGTGTTGATTAATTAAAAATATCAAGTTTCTGCACCGGTACATGTTAATCCCTGGAGTAAAATAGTGATAAAATCGGTAAAATGTACTGATTTTTAAATCTTCCACGCATTCAATAGTCTTCATTCAATCACAACCAATCTAAACGAAATGAAACCACAAACAATTAATTTAAAACAAAAATCTCTCTCGAAAATTCCTCCCCATAAAATTTTAGCTTTCCTATCCAATTCTCGCTATCAATAAACCAAAGAATCTTCTAAAAATTCTGCATGGAACGTCGCTAACCCGCCGTTCCCACCGCGACGGCAAAAAGCAGCGCGAAGATCCGATCCACGAGGTCTGTTAGCAGGATAAAGATCTCAGCAGTAATAATAGCAACAGTGACAATTGCATCACGGTAAACACTAGCATTTGCGAAACAAGCATTCGCGCAGAAGCCGAGGCACTCCGAGGGAAGGCATTAAGTACACGCCACCGATTCCACTCTGCGGTGTGCCCCGATCGAACAGATGAATAATGAAGTTCCTTTCATCGCGCTGATGACCGGTTGAGAGAACCCCGCCGCTGTTTTTACCCCCGGTCCGCCTGGATGACACATGTAATAACAAACTGCACGCAACCGTGTCGATGCAACGCACGAAGCACGAAGTCGTGGGCTGGCGATCGTCCCAGCAAAGTATAGATCATCGAGTCGAAGCGATTTTCGACCGGTCGACGAGTGCGTTCGAGCTGCTTTATTTGCTGCAGTTTGTCGAGGAGCGTGTCTACGAACACTTCGAATCTTACTCAAGGACTCCGCCGCTCGTGGAAAAAGTGCACTCGAGTTCCGGATGGATAGATCATCGAACCCTGAAGACCTCCGCTGCGGTGGCATCGATGGCTGTGGTCTGCAACAGAGATTGCACTGTCGGCTATCTGCTCTTTTATTTTCGTTGAGATTTGTTTTTACTGCGGAGATGTGCGAGGGTGTACGCGCAAGATAAGTGGAATATATGTTGGCAGTTGTGGAACAGAGGCAGAGTTCTGCTTGAGTACTAACTAACCTCAAGTTTTGAATGGGGTCATTGGAATATTCATTGAATTAAGAGTAAGTTCTTGTGAATTAAATAGTTTGGTATGGCAGCTTACAAATCTGAGGATCTATGACTTCTAGGAAAAGATTTATTGTAGCATCTTTTCCTTAGCGGTAGAGTTAGGGAGATTGGTCTCAAAGAGAATAACCTAATTAACTAGATAGTTCCCACGCCTCAAATGAACTATTCGATCCAATAAATTAATGACTATGCAAAAGAAAATGGCTTCCTCTACCCAGGAACGTTTTTATTTTCCATCTCGCCGAGCATCGTCGAAACAACACAACTTACATTGAAACGCTCGAAAGGATCCTCGAGGGGGGTACCCAGGTCTGATTATTTTGCAACCACGTAACCTAACACCCATCAGAATGCACGTAACTGTACTTGCCACAGAAAAAGAGACTGAAACAGATACTGCGCCAGTTGCACCCTGGTCACTGGATCGCCGCTGGATGAACGGATTCTCGATAAAAGCGAAATAACAGCGATAGAAACGAATGAATGGGAAGAGATTACCGATTTGTCGACGGTTAAAGGAATAATGAGACCTGGAGGGAGCTTCAACGAGGAGGAAAGGTAGCGTGCCACGGAGGAACGAGCGTTCGTAATGACAGTACGCGGCTGGGATGCATGCGTGCACCTGGGGAGGCTGGCCTGAGGTCCCAGGTAGAGGAAGATGGCGGATGGTTCCTCGTCGTGTCCCTTACGGACCCGGCGTTGGTTCGAGGAAGCCTCTTTGCGAGAGATTGCAACTGTGGATCGCCCGGGGATGAGCGTTACGAGGCCTCCGGCAAAATATGTAATGGGCGATTTAGTGGTTGCCTCGTGTGGACAACGAGGACTGATGGACCTCTAGCACTTTGTAGGCATTTACTCGGAACGAGATACATTGCGTTTCTGTGTATCCTGAGGTGAACTGAGCAATTGGTAGCAGCGCAATACGAATATTAAGATGATTAAATGGAGGGATATCCATGGATATAGCCTTCCTTGAACCAACATGTACAATAATTTATTATTCGAACGGGAACAAGTATTTTTGTTCGAAAACATTCTTGCACCTTGGCAGAAGGCATCTAAATATACCCACAAAATTTGCAATCCAGACCATGAAGAGTTTCCTTGAAAAAAAATGTTTAATATCATCCAATTCCTTAACTCGAAAAAGATAGATCTCCTACCATTGTTTAGAACTTAATCCAGACCAAACCCATGAGTTGCATACTGTCTGAAACACCTCCTACAAGTATGTTTTACTCGTGATAATCGGGTAACTCGGGTCTATACTTTACTCGTGACCCACGGAATCATCCAAATTGTCTCGCAGTGGAACAAGACTCTCTCACACTTAAAGTTCGAAACGAGCTTCGGGGAGCTATAGTGAAAGAGCCCCACCGCGTTGCAACCGCACCTCTATGGAGTCGAAGAGCGCGTTATTAACTGCTTAAATGAAGACACGCCAATTTACAACCGCGCCTCGAACCAGTTGACGGGCGCGTTCAGGCTCGAAAGCATTCATCAGGGCGCAGCGAAATTCTTCCATGGTTACGCCGCGTAGCTCGTTACTACGTGGTTATCCTCTATTTTCCACCAGGTATCCGGCCAATGCAAATATCACGGTGCTATGAAGTTATTATGCCCGTTAGGTACGAACTTAAACGATGATAAAGCGTGGTCTCGCAGATTTCACCATCGGAGAACAGTGTCGAGCCGATTCCGTCCGAAAGGAAATTAGCTCGACCAGCTCTGATCGATGGACGCGATACTCCAAAAATAGGTATTTTGGGGAAATTAGATTGAATCGATTGGTTTTCATTTTATATAAATAAAATTCCTATCAGGTATTGGGAATTCTGTTGCGAAACATTTTCAGAGTCAGGATAGCACCACCCTCTTAAGTCTGGTTATTTTAAAAATTATTCATTTTGTCAGCATACAAAAAACATGTTTTATATCATAAAAGCATGCTAAACAACCAGTAGAAATCTCGAAAGGGTAGATTGTATCGTTTACCTCTAATGAATTCCCCCAAAATGTTCGTTTGTCGAACCCCTTTCTTTCTTAAAAAATAACCATCACCTTAAAGATACGTTGCAAACACGTGGCATATTGAAAGCGTCCATGACAGAGGTTAAAGTCACCGCGCCGTGAACTTAGCTCCACGAGAGGATGCGGTCGATTCGATAATCAGAGGCAGGATGCGTCTATCTAGGGGGAGACGTGGCTGATCGTTCGCCAACAAAGAATGCCGATAACGAAATGATTGGCAGTCCACTAATTAAACGATGCAATTTACTTGCACGCTCTATATTTAGCTGCGATAATCGCCAGAGCTCGTTCGCGAGAGTTGCTTCAATGGAAATGAACTGCGGAGCTCGTTCATCCCAACTACGCCCGACAACTTTCACAATCTCTTCCGACGCGCGCGAAACGCTCAGATGCAAACAATACGACACCCAATCGCTCATAACGTATCTAATGTTTATTGACGACGGTTATTCTTTATTTTATTTTACTTATTTAGCCATTTCGTTCGTCGTGAATGAAGACTAGAATCATAAACCACGGCGATCAAACTGGAGGAACCAATGGGGATCGAGAAAGCTTTCTAGTTTATTGCCCGACGATTGGACGAGTTAACGGACAGATGTCCAAAGAATAAATTGAAAGATCGGGTTGCAACGTTTTATTAGGTAGTTGTTCCTTTGTTCAACTGTCAGATCTGTTGCATCGGAATTCTCTTGTAGAATTTAGATTGGAGCTACATGTTTGCAGGTATTTGATGAAGTTTACGAGTCTGGACTGGTTGCAATTCATTGAACTGTAAAGATAAATTCTAAATGTTGTGGTGATTGTTTCTTTGTTCCTTTTACATTTACACTCTATCTTCAGAAGTTTGGTTGCTTTTACCACTTATTGACTACGAGTGATTCAAGATAGACTACACAACTGATCCAACATACTAAACTCCTTATTTTGGTTAGGCCAACTAGGTACATGTCGAAAATCTTTTTTTTTATAGCATATTCATAAATCTTCAAGATTATGGCTGTTATCAGAGGTGTCTACAACCACACAAGGTCTCAATCCCTGAAAACCACGATCACAACATGCCAAACTCCCCTCATACCCCTCTTGGCAGCCCGCGGCTGTGTCATAATCAAATCCTTCCATCATTTAAACCTGCTTAACCCAGCGCATGTCATCTCCACGGACTCCGTACTCTTACACGTTAACCATACTCGCTGAAGACCCGTGCTTACATCCTCAGCTCACGAACGGTCCATTAGTCGTACGCGTGCCCTTTCATTCGCTAATGATAGCCTGTCGAGTTTAGAGCCAACTATCCTCCGCGTCTCAGCATTTCGTCAGTCGCTTCTTCCAGGAAATCGGCAATCCACGGATTCAGGTAGGGAAACGTGGCAGGCAGGGCATCGAGGATGGTGATCTAGGTTGAAACTGCGACTGCCTCGCAGAATGGATAACAATCGCGATAATTTTACCCGTGAGAACGATAATTGCTACGGGGATGGGCGAGTTAATCGGTCGCCATTATATCTTCATCTAATGTCACATCGAATAATGAGCTTGTTGCATTAGCCAGGAAAGATGGCGGAGACGGTGGACATACTGTAAATTACCTTCTTTGCAGTAGTACACAAAAGGCATACTTTTATTGCTTGGTTTTAGAGGGTATGAACCTCGGGTTGACTTCTTCGGGATCATTGTTCGATACAATTAATTATAGGCTGTTGTGGCCGAGGATACTCTGGGCTTCCCTAATTTGAAAATGGAGAGAAATTCGATGCTAGTTTCTTTTTTATCTTAGAAGTGTCTTATTGGAAAGTTAGGGTCTATGATGGTACTTGAAGAAAGCTCAGGCATCGAAAAACTCAGAATTCTTGGGTGGAGTTTGTCAACAGGGATCCAATGAGTGTAAGTTCTGCGTATAGTGTTCAAGAGCTTCGAAGTTTCGCAGCTTCTAACCTCAGCAAATGCAAATGGATATCGTACTCTTGCCCCCAATAAAGAAAGAAAACCGTTATTTATTAACTTTACCAAATACCCCTGATGCTATATGCCAAAGAACGACTCCATAAGCGTTGAATGTTTTCCGGGTGAAACCGCGAGCCGATTCGCGATTTTGTTGCTCCGTTCGCGATCGATCTCTGACACAGTCGCGCCGCGGTTGGATAGGATCTGTTTGGCGACGACAATGTCGAAAGTTGCCTCGATTTTCTTTCGCGAGCCGCCGGAACTCGTGTCCAGTCCTTATCTGTCACGTGTGAGAGCGCTGTTTATGATATCTGATCGGTACGCGACGCGGTCGCGCTGTCGCGTTGAACGTTTATCTCGGCGAATGATAGATGTCCAAGGATTTCTTAATGTTTCCAACGGTTTTGCTGTGCTGGACGCGGAGTTTCGGTTCTGGGGCAGACTTCCTGCATAATTAAAACGGAAACTTACCGAGGAGGCCCTGTCGTAGACCTGGGGAGTCTAGAACTGGAAGTACGACCAACTCAAACAACTTCCAACTTCAAAGGAAAGAAAAAAAGGATCTTGCTACATTATAGATCAAGTGGGCACATTCCTTTGAACACACTTTGCTCTTTAAACTAGAAGTACAACCAACTCATACAACTTCTAATCTCAAAAAAAATAGAAAAAAAGAATCCTAGTGCCTTATAAACCGAGTGTACACATATTCCTCTGAACACTGTTTCCCCTCCAATCTCAAATAAGTCTTGGTGCCCTTAACAATTCCATCTGATTCCATCCAACTCTCTCCGATTCAACACGCTTCCACCGAAACGAGCATCCTCGGATACAATTGCGTTCGAAAGCGACGCGAGGAAACTATCTCGATGATCAGGGTCAGATGGAGACGAGTCGACAGGACAGCGACACTCGTAAAGCAGCTGGATCGCACGGATTAAACCGCGTCAAAGGGAAAATCGCGCGAAAAAGGTTGCCGTTGGAACGAGCGCGAGCGAAGCTGGTGAAACGTGGGGAACGCGACTCGATCCGACAGCCAGTGGTACGACACGGGGATCGCGATAAAGCGACGTGTTAATCGGTATCCGCGATCGCCCCGAACGGGACTTGGACTTATTAACTCGATACCAGCGATGAATCGATCGTAATTCATGAGACGAATGCTCGAGAGAGGTAGCCGGGTACGCATGTGATCGCAGATATCGCGATAATGAATTGCATCGTCGCCTCAAATGAGCCCCCACCTTATGCCAGTAAGTGATCAGGGAACCTTGCCAGCAGAATCCAGCAGGATTCTTCCGCACAGAGGCTCCTGGAACGCTTAACGAAGACGTTAGACGCGATTCTTTAATGGGGAAGCTACCTCGGACAGGTGACAACTATTGCCATATTTAATTTAACAATTTTCCTGTGGTTTATTGTACATGTATCGAATAGAAAATAATTTTTTATTTAGTCTTTTTAGAATGACTTTCTAATTTGACATAGCGAGATTTTTAGGTATGATTAGACACAAGATAAAAACCCAAATATATTTATTTTTTACGCGATATATTGCTATTCTTTACCTCCCTTAATGGTTTATACTTTTTGTAATCCATCTATCGCAGCTGATGCTACGTTCCCTATTCAAATATCAAATTCAATCCTGAATCACAATTGAATATTCTTACATAACGTCCACAATGTCGTCGATTTATCAATGAAACAAATTATAATATACATAATGGAGGTAAACTCACGTCTTCGTTTCAAACATCTTCGACGATTAACGTACGAAAGAGTTGCGCAAGGGTTTAATAACCACGTCTCGAGTGTTCGTCGCGCGCTCGCGAGGAGAACTGACGCTGACACTAATTACAGGTAATCGTCATCCGTTATTTAAAACTGCATTTACTGGTATTACGTAACGTCGATGATCGTCGCAGCTGTACGCCGTCCACGCGACACCTGAGGATTTCACTCTCTCGAGTAGAGGCCTTCTGCGTCATTCCGTTGTAAATCGCTGCATTTACTCGAAATTATTATGCCGAGTTATTATGAATGAAGATTGTTAAGGCAGGGGCTATCGTAATATTAAGACATTATTATTATATATAACGTTAACATTAATTAATAAATTATTCTAACGTTAAATCACATACATCCCCGCGGGAAAAATGTTCGGAGAGCCTCCAGTGTTCCTCGAATCGTTACTTCTGGTCGCGTCCAATTATTCATCGCTTAACCTTTCGTTCTCTAGGAAGTGTTCGGCTAGTGGCCGCGACTAATCGCGGAAGAAACGTTCCTTCAAAACGACCACTAAATTGCCGTCAACGTTTAAAACGCGTCGAAGACGTCCAATAAGGAACCATCAACGCGTAACAGAAAAGTCTGTCTGCGATATTCCATCTGGTCCGACGAAGACGTTAAAAATTTACGCGATGTTCACCGTTTCTTAGTTTAACTACAACTTGGGAGGCATTAGAGTCTCTCGAGTTGTTCTTGTCTCTTTCCCCGTCGGTCGGTTTGTTTCCTCGTTGGTCCGTTCTCCGTTTACGGCGGCGAGCGGTTCGTTCGTGAAGGAATTATAAGAATTAATACGCGAGCCACTGGAAACATTCGACTGTCGCTTTCTCTTTATCATTCGCGTTTAATTAGTCCGCGGATACACGCCGCGACACGATGAGAGAAATTCCTGAACACGCGAAACGTACATTAAGCGCATCGTTTTCTGCTTCCGATCGTTCTTTCGCGGCGAGTATGCGCTCGAATGTGGGAAAGTCGAATTGGGATGCTCGCCGTTTTCCGTGGACGCGTGTTCGTGCTTTCGTTAACAAGGATGGTCTTGTAAGTAATCGTCGCAGCTTTTAAACGGCAGGTGCGAAAGTTGGAGTTAAAGCGATAAACCACCTTTGACCGATATGTTCAACAATTTTTTTGTTGAATACAACCGACTTCATGGAAGATCCGTTTACTGGCGTTTATTGTTCGTATATTGGATGATAAGAAAATAATTTTTATTTGGATTTTTTAAATAGAATAGAGGAGTTGGAGCCATCGCGCAGTACAATTGACGAAGAAAGCAGCCAAGGTATTTCCCGACGCCGCCATCGCGAAATCGTGTACACGGTGGCTTCGTCATGCGCGGAGACAAATACACGCGGTGTCCCACGCCAAATAGGGCGAACCGCGGAATGGAGATCCATTGTGGAGTCATTTGAAAAGCCGCAAAGGCCTATTGCGCGTGTCGCCAGAAACGAGCGGCTCTACGCCAACGCCGAGGCGGCAGCGCTAAAAGACATCCTGAGACCTAATCTGCATTTTAAACGAGCCGTGCTCTCGTTGGACTCCTGCGTGCGCGAGAAGGGAATCTCGCACGCCACTCTTCGAGGCACGTTGTACGCTTTTGTACGCTTCGTATTGCTTTCTCCTCTCGCGTGTTCGCCGCTTGGGACATTGAATCGCGTTTCATGGAGATCGTGTACGCGCGACGACGGGAAACGTTTTTGGGAGACGAGATGATTTAAGAAGAGGAAGATGTTAGGCGAGTGGTGTTGTAGTGGTTATGACATCAGAATGTGGGGGTGAGGCAGTACGATTATGATAATGGCGTTGAGACTTCACGGTACCTAGACGAGCTAAACATAACATAGAAGCTACTAACTTGGGAAGATACAAACTTGAGAATTTCCTCAGTTTAGCAAATGTTTGTTTTGCATTAGATTTTCTTCAATGTTGCAAAAGTTTCTTTTCCATGTGACAATATGCTTCTCGCTCCACCTCGCTGTTTGATCTAGCACATATGTCCCACTATCCTGGACGAGAGCAGTTAAACGATCTGGATCTTTATCACGCCAGATCCACCATGTGTTCAGCCAGGATCTTTAAATCCCTCGACTCCTGTATGAATCGAGCAAGCACTGTTTCACTTATGTATATCACTTTGCAGCGAGTGTTTGCCCAGTAGCACAACGTGGCTGTCTTCTAGGCTCAACTTTGCTCCAGTAACATGCACGGAAGTCGTCTGTTCACGTCTGGCGGGGGCACGCGTGAGTAGTAGGAACTAGGATTAACGAGGCTTCGTCAGTCGGTTACAGGCGTCTGTCGCTCTGACGGCATCCGGTACAAGAGCCCTTCTTTCGCGTTTGATCGTTTATTACGAATTCTATCGTTCGATCGAACCAGTACTGTCTCGGTGCTCCTATTTACATCGGTGTTCCTCGTCGTTCTGTTCTGTGCGCTTACACTCGTCGATTTAGATCGGACGATTACACGGATCATTTTGAAGGGGACTCGAAGTGGAAATCTATGCGTTTCCCCTAGGACTATGTTAAAAATATTTGTATGTAATTATATTTAAGAAAATGTTGAAATTGCTTGAGTCACAGTCGTTTATTAAAAGAGAATTGACAAAATGGCGACCTAGCGGGGCAACCTTCGATATACTTTTCTCTTTAATGTACATTATAACTATTCCATATTGAATAAAAAAACAAAACGAATTTTCGATGGATTCGGATCAAAAGGTCCATCCCACTCGACGTGACATAGGATATCAACTTCGAAACAAATTAAATAGGACAATTATAAATTTGACAGAATCTTTCATATACACTTATAAATAAGCATAACAAATTTCAAAGGTTTATATCAAATATTTCAGTTGCAAAGAAATCTTGAAAACGTACCCGTTTGGAGTAAATATACAAGAACCCTTCCAAAATGATGCACTTAAAAGAATTTAGTTTCTCGTCATTAACAAGCATTTCACGACATTTAGTACCGCCGAAGAGTGCGCACGTTCGAGTACCTCCGTTCTGGAGATCAGCCGTCCCCGCGCCAGGAAACAATAAAGGCTCGAGGGCCTGGAACGCCAGCCAGCGACTCGTAAAATCGTCGTTCCCAAGTGGAATATTGCACGCGGGCCGTGTTATATCACTCGTATCGTCGCGATTCGACTCGTAGGCGCATCGAACCTGGCCAATGCTTTCACGACGCTTTACGGTCGGGCTTCTCGCGGCCGCTGCGAGCCAACGCCGTGGCTTAACGATCCGGAGCGCGGGCCCGCGGACTCGGTGAACGTTTGATTTACACGCTTCCTATCTCTGAGTATCCGCCGTACGTTTTCTTCGGAGGCAAAAACACCGAGAGGCCTAGGCGCGACGTAAATTGAAGGGCGCTGCATCGGTAAATCACGGCGCAGTGAAAGCCTGTTAGTTTCGGCGGTAGATACATCTCCACGCGCTCAACGTTTACCGCTAATGAGACACGCCGGTGACAGCCACGGGCCTCGTTTCTTATCGCCTCCATCATAAACGTCCAGCCTCTTGTCGACGCGCCGATTCCGCTCTCGTTGTCGCCGTCCATGCTGATTGCTCGCCGTCCGCGTTATGGCGTTCCCTATCCGATGAAATTGTACGATATTTCCCCCCACCCTTACTTCTACCGGTCCCATTGCGCGATAACCGACTTGATGTGTCGCTGCAGCGACACGTAAGGGGACGAAATGCATCGACTATTAGTTTTTTTGGAAGGGCACGAAGGCAACTTCATTCTTTAATCGAAGGACTCAATAGCATTTCAGTGAAATATGCTGGTAGATTCTTTTCTATGTCGGTTTGAACCTGGTCCATTATTCGAAATTGTTAGTTTAACTTAATGTTCCCTTGGTAGATGATGTTAATTTCTCGTCAGGACATGTTAAAGTAACCTGGAAAGATGACGAGGTAAAGCAGTTCACTTCTGAAGGGAGGAGATGCTCAGTCAGTTGATAAGACAGAGTGCTTACGTCGACATTGCAGAGCACTCCATCGGTAAAGCTCGGTCATGTAGAGCGTTATGTCAGTAAAGCAGATCGTCCTGCTGGTAATACAGATCATTTAGATGCTAAAGCAGATCCTTCCATTGGTAATGTAGAACACGTTGTCCACATCTCCGCCAACTCACACTCCGAAAAACACTGCCATTCGGCCTCTCCATCCGGGTGGTCAGATGTTCGCCAACACGTGACTGTCGGCACCGTCGAAGAGAGGAAACAATGAACCCCGGTGCATTGTTCATTCATTTCGCACTCGTAGCGCTGAGTCCCGGAATCTGGGCCAGTTCCTGCTGGCCCCGACCATTCCTGAGCTACCGTGTTCGATATAAACACGCCAAAGAAAACCGCAACACGTGCCACGCGACAGTGCAACACGCCCGTGCTTAATTAAGCCGCATTCCCGCCCCGATTGCGCAAACTCTCTTCCCCTCTCTCGCGATATGATCTCGCGACGCCGGTGGACACTTGGCGATCGTCACGCGTGAGAAACGCTTTTTCGCGATCGGTATCGAAATTCCATCAGCTTTGCCGGCATTCGAGCCGTCCGACGATTTTTCCCTACGCTCGCGACTTTATTAGAAACATTATTTATCGCTACGATAGCGGATACCCTTTCGGTATCTGAGCGGCGATCGGCGCGCAAGGTAGACACAATAGGCATTCATGCAACGATCACTGACAGACCTTATGGCGAATTAATTCAGGTAACGGATTCTCGAACGACGAGAGCGACTCGTAGAAAATGAGAAGGATGGGGCGTCTTACCACTGGGAGATTTGTGACGTGGTTCTGAGTGTTTTTGTGTAGCTTGTGTAGGTGTCTGCAGGTGTCTTGATTGGTAGAGGAATTTTGTTGCTTTAGAAAGTAATATGGCCAGATGTCAGGGTCTATTAGGTCTGAGGGTCCAATAGATTCTTCAGCTGAGGTTATGATAATTTTTTTTAAATAAATAAGATTAATTCCTCGTCATACGAGGGATCAGTGAAGCACAGAAAATATTACACATTGTAACCACTTGATGATTAATACTTTTCGAAGGACCCGTTTAATTCACATACCCCCGAAATCTTCAATCAAGTACCACAAGTGAAATAAGAATTCATAAATTGAATAATTAAGGAAGCGGAATGCCATCAAGCAACCTAAGGAACTCACTGAACAGAGTCATTCTTCGGCACCTTTGATTCCTGATTCAGTGATCCTTCCTAGACCCACTTTCTGCTTCTTTTCTACAATTAACTTACGTGGATTCGAGACATCGAGTCTCTCCAAACGACGCAAAATTCCTACGGAGCCAGAGGACGATAAAAACTCGCATACCGTTGCGGAATCTTCGTCTCATTTAATTGCCAACAGTCGGCATGCAGGGGAGGTGTGAGCATTCTACCGCTCGCTTTTATCCGCGCGTTGCAGCGTCTAATTGCTTACACTGTTGAGCCGTGCATCGACACACGTGGGCGAAAACACGAGGCTGCTGGAAGGAGCCAGCTCAGCCAGTGTCCTTTCATAGATTCTGACGATCGGCCACTGGAATCTGACGCTTTCCACGTTCTCGGCTTTTCTGAATCGCGAACAACTGGAAATTTCAATAGATATTGACTGGTGTATTCTAGATATCTAATGTAGACAAAAGAATTTGACTGTTGGAGAGGCCTCTAAAGTTCTTTCGAAACTTGAATAAATTTTAAATATTCCAATAGAAAGTTAAAATATATTCCCGTTGAAATATTTTCTTATTCTTAGCGTCGCACCGATTAATTTCACGGAGGAGTTATTTATCAAACACGTTTTCCAAGTTTATAACTTAGAGGAATGTATACCTGATAGGAAGCAAGGGAAATCTAGTCTGTCCAGGTATAATGTGCGTACATATACTCGATTACTTCTAGTTTCTGCAACTTCATAATCCATCATTGTTTTTTTTCTTATCTATACCATAGATGCCAAGATTAAAGACAGATAACCACGCTTTCGTATGCTATTATTTATCAAACTCTGTGTCACATAATAGTAAAACTATCATTCTTATCGCGGAGAAGAAGCTCGTAATATACCTGGAAAAAGCGAATATCATTCTAGGAACGACATTGTCGTCTAAAAATTAACATACACGTTCCTCGAAACGCCGAGTGGATGTCGTACTAAGAGATTACACCGAGGATTGATCACCCATCACGCGTGGAATCTTGTTTCTGACAAAACGAAGGACCGAGCCAGCTGTCGTTTGAACTCGACGGATATCAAAAACGCGTTTACTTCGACGAAGAACGCGATTGTAAAGAGAATACCGGCTATAAACGCAGGTGGCGGTGATCGAGCGGCGTAATAGGCAGTGAAGAGCAGAAGTGGTAAACAGATTTATGGTACACAGCGTAGAATAAGTGTTACGAGCCGCACTTACAGGCAGATGATTGGTACTAGGGAAGGAATTCGTGATGAGTGTCGGGGAATCAGATTCTATGGCGCCGATCTTTCACGAAATGGAAAGAAACGAGGTGTTATACGTAAACTCAATCAAAACAGAGCAAACACATTGGACTAAATAGGATATGACAAATGTCACGTGAACTAAAATAGATATAGTAGACTAAATACTTGAAAAAAATTCTTAATTTTTGGCAGGGTTAGTGGTCCAGACTTTGTCTAGGCTACAGATGCAAGGGCTTGTATTACAATGAAATGCTACTAAATTAATTCGATTTATTTCGGCTCTTGATTATCACAAGACATTTCAATTTTCAAGCCTCCTGTAACCACCAAAAACGAACAAACGTTTTCCTTACATCTCTCCTTTCTTCAACTGCAACTCGTTCATCGCAAGTCGACATTTTCAGTTCACCGTACCGTCCATGCACTTTGACTCGAGCTGCTTCTTTTCCGTCAGAGCGCCTAACGCAACCGTAAACTGATTAAATTCTGGCCGCATTCCCGTTCGCCAGTAGAACGAGGAGAGAAACCGTGGGACGCCGCGGACGGGACATCATTTCGCATGGCGCACGTCTCCACAATTTTAGGGCGTATCCGCGTAACGTTGATTACTCTCTAATCAGCGTGATTAACGTTCCCTCCGCTGGGGGCTTGGCCGCAATTACTCTCCCTTTCGCGTGTAACTTATTTAGAGGAATTTCATTAGCCGCGAAGCTTCCGGCTCGGTTTTAATTAATCGCCCCGATTGTCCGAGGCCTTTCGAACGCCCCTCGCCAGGGAGTTCGAGGGATGGAATTGATGTGGGAACACGGTGTAGGGCGAATTACCGTCTTGCGTGTTTACAAGTTCACAATCTATGGATTTTTATTTGTTCGAACGATTAGCGCTGCGTCCGGCGACCTCGGGCGAGGAGCAATTTGTCTGCCCTGTTGAGCAACTCTGTGCAGGCTAATTGAAAAGCGTAGATTTTCTGGGATGGGACTGTTCGTCGCCTTCGGGTGGAAAACGTACGAGAACGTTCCGAGGTCGCTATTAATTTGTCTCGAAGAAACTGTTTTATTTTTCAAATTAAGGAGACTCTTAACTCTTTGAAGTTAGGTAGGTGAAAAACTGTCCCATCTTTTGCTTGGCTTTACTATTTCATTTAAAATTCTTCATTCATGTAGCAATACTATGAACTAACGCTAAAAATACAATAAATGGAATCAGAAATGTATACAAATCAAGAATTTTATTTTTCTTTTATAATCACGTGCCTCAAAAAGTTAATTGATACGCGAAGATTAATTCCTCGTAATCCTCCATTGCATTTCACTTAATTCATCATTCATAGGCAGTGTTACTTAGCAAGTCTTATGAAAACGTTGCAGATAAGAGAAAAAAATTGCTCGCGAATCCTATCAGACTTACGTTAAGATAGTTGTATAGAAAATGGCAGAGTTTGGATCAGCAATAGTCTGTGTGACGTGATTTATGGCAAAACGATCCAATCGTACGATCAATAGCCCCAGACGATTTCGTATTAACGAGAGTGGTTTGTTTACAGGGAAACGAATCGGTGGTACCAGAAGGCTGGCCTCTGACGCTGGGCAAACGTGGCCTCATCCTGCAGCTAGAAGAGCTTGATTTCTCCGCACTGCGTATCGGGGAATGTCACCTGTGCATACGCAGCGCAGCTGCAGTTGCAACCACCTCGGGGAGCGGCGAAGCGGCCGCCGGTGAAACCGTCGAGCGGAATACCGTCGAGGTGAGTCACTTTCCTTTGTCATTTTTCTTTTTTTCATTTCGATTCACTGTCTGCCAGTCGCCAACATCCACCCGGTACCTAATGTTGCCGAACATCCTATTTTCTAGGATGACATTCCACTTTTTAAAAATTCTTAAATTCAAGTATCAAAGCACTTGGTATAGTCATCATAACTTTTTATATTATATCCCAATTCTCAACTTTTTGTTTTATGGAGTTAATCGATTTGTCCAATGCACGACTCATATATAAACCTGAACAAATTCTTCCACCGCCTCCTCATTCAAATACGAAAACGTCCGAATTTTCCGCTACAGTTCGCCACTTAAACAGAAACTGAGGTACCTTTTCCGATCTTGCGAATAATCAATTTATATTTCCTCAAAGCACCAAGAAAAGTTTATATCATGAAAATTCACCCTTCTGCGTAGATCGCAGTGGTTTGGCGAACGACGAAGATGAGGGCCCCAGGGTTCCTCGGTTGGGACCGCGACGAGGAATTCATGGACTGGCGGGAGGTGTCGCGAAAGGGCCAGGGTAGTACGAGCGCAGCCAGCGGGAACCTGGTCGGGTCCCAATCAGCTACTACCGCGAAGAGCACGCGGGTGCGACGAAGATCCCGCGAGGAAACCCGCTCGAGAACGCGCGAGTCGGGCCACGCGTTCGAGTACCGTCGCGACGAGACGCGATCCATCGACAGGCTGGAGTTCAAGAGCTCGAACGTGACCGGTGTGGCCGTAGGCGAAGTCGAAACGGGCCACGCGGTGATGAAGTCCAGATCGACATCGAGCGTGGACACGTGGAAGGCGGAGCTTGACGAGGAGCTGAACGCCATTGCGACGCGGGCCGTCCCGAACAACCCTTCTAGTCTTTCTAGCGACGAGTATCGAGCCAAAGTGAAGAGGTACGCCAAGGTCGTCTCGCCGACGACGATGGGAAAGTGCAGCGTGATCAGGAGCAGAGCCCTGTCCCCCGAGGACCTGAAGACTCCGCTTCGGTTGGACGAAGCTGTCCACGAGCGGAAAATAGACGGAAAAGCGGTCGACGCCGAGGACAGGCTGCAAAACGTTCGCAGCTTGGACAAGGTCAGCGACGACGACCTGCCCGTCTTCATCGGGAACCTCCTGTTCTCCGTGGAGAGGAAAATCGAGAGGGTCTCGCTGGACGACCTCACGTTCCCCTGTCCAGCGTGCAGGAACATAGACACCGACGACCCGTTGCTAGGGTGCAGGTGCGCCGGCGACGAGTGCAGTTGCGGAATTGGCGAGGACGCATGCGACTGTGCATCATCAAAGACGAGGCAAGAGCAATCCAGGACCTTCGAGGTGGCGGGGATCAAGCATATCGACAGCGACGACGAGGAGGAGGTGCGGATGGGATTCGGTGAGTAATTAGTTTCAATGCTATCTGGGTTTCAATTGGGGGTGTAACTCGAAAAGGGTTAGTTAACTTTTCCAAGGTTGTACCACTCGTTTAGAGTATCTCGTGTATCAGAAGAAGAAGAGGATTCTTCTTTGTGTGATATTACGTTTGCAACCAGTAGTATTGTTGATGCTTGTTGGAAATCTTGGATGACTCTATTAAAAAATGACTCTATTCGAAGAAACGTATCAAATCTACGTTTCATTAACTTTTACTTATACTACAATTTTTTTGTATTCTATAGTTTTGAATATTATATTTCTATAATTTTATAATATTTCGTATTCCGTAATTATTCTCAGCTTTTGAATCCACGAGAAAACTAAAAGAAAACGTTATAGTTTCATTCACATAGATAATCGTCTTAATCACGCGAATCAATAGCGTCACGCCTAAGAATCTTAGATAAGCCTAACCGATGAACCCACCTACGACAGATCCAGGTCACTATCGTGGGACGCATAATCGCCGTCCGCGACAAGCCCGGCTCTTAGAGCGACGCGTTCTCTCTCACGCATCGAAGTCTCCAGCGTTATATTTTCGACGAGTTTATCGTCCAGCGCTCGGTAAGGTCCCATTCGGACGCGTGGAAACTTCCGATTCGCGTTTCATGAATAGTTGGCAGCGTCTACGAGCGCGACTCGACCGTCTCGAACAACTTCATACATTGGCATGATTTACCGAAGGCCCCGATGAACTTGAAATTCAGTCGGAAGCGGCGCGTGGGCGTCGCGCCGCTGTAAAGTGGCTACTTCGCATCACGGTGGCCATTGAGGTCCACGCGGCTTATGGAAACGTCCGGGGACAACTATACGATGTTCTACGAATGCATCGTGGCTGATTACAGAGGAAAACACGCGTGGTGATCGTACTTGATTTTGATCGAAAAATTACGGAGCAGTGTTTAGATTAAAGGATGACTCGAGATAAATTGGTAGGTTCGTTTTGTAATTGATATTTATAGTTGTTGGAGGTCTATTATGGTTGTAGACCATGTTTGTAGAACGCAGGCATGAGCTGATACGTATGTCGAGAGGTTTGGAATCAAAGAAACTTCTTCGGAGGCGTTTAAGGTACAGATACATAGTTCGTCATGTTCTTCGTTTTGTTAGTAAATCCAACTCGAAGTATTCTTGAAATTTCGCTCGTGTCTGATAGGCATGGAACTTCGACCTGGCGAATGCCTCCAACTTTACAAATTACAACGTACGTAGATCCTCGCGTTCGTATAATTGAATAAAGGAGTAGCCTCGTTTTTCACCGCGGAGGAGGCATCGTTCTTCGGATAGCGGGCCTGTCTTTCAGCACGCGAGTCGAAACGAAACGAGGGTTTTCTAAGACGGCCACCGGAGAACGACGAATCGTGCCAGGTTTGCGCGAGGTACCGTGACTCGGTCGATCTCTTTTCGCGTCCTCCCACGCTCGTCTTCCGGTGCTCTTTGGTGCCGCCGCCGACAGGTTTGCGAGGCCGAGAGATCCAGCGTCCAAAACGTTCGCCACCCACCCGTTTGCGGCGTGCCATTAGCGGTGTGTTTGCGGGCAACGTAACAGTGACTTATGGTATTTGTCTCCTCTTGTACACGTTATTACGTAATACGGACCTCGGGTTCGTCCTGCTTTTAGTGTCGTCGCGTAGGTGAACGGGAAACCGTTCCTCGGGCTCTCTCGCCTTTAATTTCGCTGGCGGAATGAAAGGAATTAGCATTCCTCTCATTGTTCGAATTCGACGAGAATCGCTCGGCGTCTTGGGTGACGTTACTCTCGCGGGGATAGAAGAATACCTGATTTATGGTCTTTTCTGGCGGGAGAGCGTGGCGAATGGCCCTGTCCGAGGAGATGGGGTGATCTCAGCTGATTGCTGAATGCATACGAATGTTTAAAAGGGATGTTTAGGCACACTTTTAGGTGTTGCTGACGTGATATGGCGTTTGAAATATTGTTTCCTTTTTGTTGGAGTTTTTGTGATTTTAATATGAATGTGCAGCCACTGTTAAGTAAGATTCTTTATTTTATATAAGCAATACTCGTTTTAAATACTTACACTGTGTTATTTGTATGTCATATAAAATGTTACTTTAAATATTGTCTTATAGAAGTAGCACTTAAAATCGTGATTGATTAGTCATTTTAATTGTTCACATCATACTAGACTAGATTAATTAAATCGGTGTATCTATCATAAATTATCATTTTATATATTTTCACATAGGAACAACATCTAAAAATCATGACTAAATAGCTATTTTAAATATTCATATCATGGTATCACAGTCAAGATTAAATGAAACAATATACACACCATGAAATATCATTTTAAACATTGCCATATACTATCAGCATCTAAAATTATAATTAAATAGTCACAGTAAATATTGTACCCAACACGGAAACAACGTCAAATATCATGAATAAATAATCACCTTAAACATTCCCATCACCTAACCAGCACTAAAATGGCGAATACTGCCGTAATGTCAATCGCCTCTGTCAACTTGAGTGACCGTGATGGGTTACCTTTAAGGTTTGCCCAAAGTTTCTTGACATTTCCGGTCTACCACTGTTTGCACCTCGAAACTGGCGAACCTGACCAACGAACGGAGTAATGAACTCGTCAATGAACGTCCACGTGGTAATGAAACAGGACAATACGCTACCGGATGTTCCCACCCACGGCCATCTTTATCCACCGAGTCTTAGGTTTCTCGCTAATAACGCGATAATTCTTGGCATTGTTTCACCTTGTTAAAATCTTCAGGTTCTCGATTCGGTCGAGGGTTCAGGGCTAACCTTACACTTCTGGGATCTCGTCTGACAGGCGAATTTTTATTTCGCGCGTATTTCTTTAGGGAGAAGGGGTGTGAGTTATTCTCTCGAGTCTTCCTCCACCTTGTAATTTAGTTTCCAGCGGTCATGGGTTGAACTGGGTACGCCGAACACTTTGCTGATTAATCCGAGAAGATTCAGGGGTTACACCAGTTCGATAAAAAAATTTACAAACTCTAGACAAATGCTGAATGACAATTTCTCGAGTGAGAGATTAAAAAGAACGTCCATGTTGGTTAGTCAAGCATTTATCTCGGTATCGTCTGTGAGTCAGCGAATCGATCACTTCGTACTATGGTTCTTTTTCCTGTCGGCTGTCTCGGATCCCTAACCTTAACCTCTCCGACAAGGTCAGCTTTCTAGGGATCGAGCAACCTGTAACAAGTACAGAAATTGACCTACATTGAAATGTTCCGCGACTAACTGGCGAGGAAACGTCGAAGTCGACGAAAAGCGTCCTTCACGGTTGTGACACAAAAGCGTGGAAACCGGTCGCTGGACGTCGAGACGTGCCAGTCGCACTGTCAGCGTCGAACAACCTGTGTCAGGACTCGTCTGCCGAACGTTTAACGCCATAAGATCGGACGTGACTTTGCGCTGGCTGTCGCGTTTCATTAGCGCGCACCTTATTGTGCGGTACGGCTTCCCGTTCGGTCTGCCCACTCGCTTCCCCCTATTTCGCACTCGCTTGGATCGAGGCTCCGCTTTGTTTTTGCACGAAAAGTTGACATTTTCACGTATTGATCGCATTTCCTACAGATTTTAGACGTGTATGTACCCTGGCCCTCCAAATAGGGCACTTTGGGGGAATTACTTTGAAGAAAAGGTATCTAACGCAGGGCGTTCAAATTTGATGTGCAATAATCTTGTAAAATGGGAAACTATGACTGAATAACAATTTTTATAAATTTAATGAATATACTGAGATGCTGAAAAATATTTGAGAATAAGAGTAATAATCTTTTGGTGCTATTGAAGAATTACTTGGTAATGATGAAATTGAATACAAATCATTTGGAAATTAATAAATCACGGTGCCAAACTGTAATTTCTTTGCAAATTATACGTTCCTGAGAATGACTCATTTAATCATCCAACAAACCAGAGCCCTGCCTTAAGGACATAAATAGGCGCGAGCATGCTCGGTCTGAGCGCGCAGCCTACGCTCGCGAAATGAGTTATCTCTTCTTATCCGGGGCGGCGAGATCAAGGGAACCTTCACAGAGTCCCTCGCGATTTTCGACGGCGAAGGTAAATTTTTGGGCGTTCTTTTTTGGCGGAGGAGGAACCTTTATCGCTCCGTGGAGTTTAACGTGGGAGGATCTATCTATACTGGAGTGGTTCTGCAAAAGCTGGCTGCGATTAATTTCAACGTCTTCTCACGAGTGAATACAGCAAATGATCTCGTTATTTGTTTTTCTTTTCCTGATGGTATTCTATCAACGGAGATGCGCTTGTTTATTGCTGTGGACGTATAAAATGTTGATCAGAAAATTAAATACAGCTTTTCTATGTTTCTTTTAATTAATATTCTTACGAGGATGTGTAATTTAAATGTCAGAAAAATAAGTTCAAAATCATTAATAACCAATAGGTAACTAGTTTGTGATTTCAGTCACCAACCAATTACGTTTCTTTAGAGTAGCTTCCGCAAGTTTTGTCCCGCTAGATCGCTGAAATATCACACTGTGCCACGTTGTGAATTCTGGTCAAACTTCGATCAGAAACTCGCTACCTTATTCGTGTTCCAATTTCATTGAAAAGTTCTCTCGGCTACCAGCGCACGATAATCTACGTAGCGTGTCTCGATATCCTCCGACTCGAGACATTACACGTTTCCCATAGATCATCATACGGAGTTTTCCTATTTCCCACGTTGTACCTCGTAATAACAGCTTTTAACGAAATCTGTAGCCTCGTTCAGCGATCTTAATTACACGCTTCTTCCGCAAATTACTCGGTGTTTAATCTCTGCTCAGAGCTCTCGATACTCGCACGTCGATACCGAAGTGTGTTCTTCATGGAAATGGGAACTGGACCAAGGACGTCCAACGAAACGGCATACGATTCGTTACCCAACTAGAGAAGGGCAACATTCCCAACTTGTCAGAGGTTTCGAACAGTCAGTAAAAGATAAACAATTGAAGTAAAGAATTCAATTATTGTTATTTTATTTCATATTGTATTATTAGGTGGGGGCGGGCTAAAATAATTATTTCCAAATGCTCCATGTAGATCCTTCGATTTTTTATTTCTTCGTTTAGATGTTGACTTATTAAGGAAGTTTAAAAGTTTCAACACTTTAGGGTTGTACAAATTTCTTTGTTTACTTCGAGATTAATGCCGACATATTTAATCTCAACATGATTATTTCTAATTTCCATACTAGAATACTTGCTGCATGATTTAAGAACGTGCAAATTTTTCTCTAAACTAGAGCAAAAGCTGATCAAATTAGAGTCAATGATTTCTTCGAAACGAACCTCATGAACGAACCCTCGTACAGAGCTCTTCTCCACCATCTCACCCTCGAAAAAAATTCCACCCCAACTCTACACTGCATAGAACTTTTCCACGCCGAGAACCATGATCTGGTGTCAAGATAGAGCCGTCAGGATGTTAGGTTGTAGCGCACCGTCATCGACGCGCGACGTCAATGGAGAGACACAGGAGTTTCTCGTCTCGAGAAAACGTCCCCCTCGGTGTCCTATTAAGGAAAACGACTTCTCCGCGGTTTACTGAACCGTGAAGCCTCTGGACGGCTACCATGTACCTGGTGGTTCGATCGAATTAAAGTGTTTCGGCGCGGGAGGCAACTTGATTGAACGTTTGCCTCCGCGGGCCGACTATGCTCGCTGGCTCATTGATCGTCTCTATGGCGGTCCTCAATCATATCTACTTAAGCGGGGAATCAGGCGGCTACCACAACAGAGGCTGTTCACCTCTGCGCCCGCTCTCCATGCGGTGCATAATGGACGATGTTAAACGCCACGATAAAATAGTGTCTGCGTTTCATGCTCGATCGCTCGTTTCGAGCGCGTCCAAGTTGACTGGGGAGTACCGATTCGCTCCGTTCTTTAGCTAATCGCTGGGGCAATCGGTGACACTAACGTTGGTACACTGTGAATGGTTGTATTGGTGAAATTGTGTTTGAATTATATATTCAACATGTGTGAAATATGCAATTATAATCTGCTGGAAAAATTAATCGCGTCGATACTATTGAAACGTTGGGCTTTAAAATTTTATCATTTTGTTAAAAATTATGCGAAACTGTTGTAATAAGAATTAGATTAAACCTTGAGCCTTCTAGTTGCTTGTTTTTGTGACTGATTGCATTTTAAGCGAAGTTCAAGGGGTAGAATCTTGTTTAAAGGCGACGAGAAGAGGGAGTCAAATTATTAATGTTTATCGTTGTGTGACGAGTGCTGCAGCTGTAAGCATTAATTTCTCTGATTTTCCCTGAAAGGTTGTTTGTTTTCCTTCAAAATGAGCGCAGACACGTTACAATAGGATAGTTTTTAACAGATTTATAGTAATTTTTTATAATTTCTATTTTAATTTGTTACAATTGATCTTTTCCATCAATTGACTTCGATAGTTGGAAACTCCTCGTTAACGTACTTCTTCCAATTATCGACAGCAAATTGCATTTACAGTGCACACAAAGATGATAAACATGCGTTAATCATATGCAAAGTATATTCATTCGTGCCAATTGAAACATTAATCTCGTGGTAATAATGAACGAAGTACGCTCTGATCGTGTTTTCTGTATTAAAATGCCACCATAATTGCATAGCATTCACAGGCTGGTAATTAGTAATTCCTCGGTAAAGTATTCACTCTATACATTAAGTCTATTATACGGTAACTGCTTGGTAATTCGTTTACTTGGCTTAATGTTCAATTACATAGTTTGTGTGCACAATAGAAGTAAACTGACGACAATGTAGAGTGATCATTGAGCTGGAGAAGTAAACAACTTTGGGGTCAGAGCAAGACGTATCATTGTAGATTGGACTTTATCAATTGATCTCTCAGACTTCCATAATTTGGCTTCCACGAATATTAATAATTATATTAACGACAATGCAAGTTAGACCTTCAAGCTGACCTAGTAAAAACAAGTTGAACCTTCTATACACTACTTAGACAAAGGACTAAATTAATTAGCTTCCATTTATTTTATTTTATTTTGAATATTATTATTATCAATAAAAAAATATCAAAGGTAGTCATTGCCTAGACGGTAATCGACTACACCTTCCAATCGATTTTTCATTTCCCCGCCAATTCAATTACCCCCTGAGGACAATTGGATTAATCCAGGCCCTTAATTCCCTCGCTTCCGACAATCGAGTTAGACGGCTTGATTCTGCACGCAGTTTGCTCGCAACGGAGCCAACGCGGCGCTGGTATTAAATATCATTGGCATCGCGGGACAAAGCGAGACGCATTCGCGAGTGGTTTCGACGAGGAGGGTCCTCTTCGAGCGATCGAAGCTCGAGATAGACGCGAAATTGCCGCGGAATTCGTTGTTCGTGAACGTGTGCCTGGTCTCTCGATTCGCCGCTGGATAAAGCTGTTTGTCCTGGCCTGTCCTCAGCCAAGCGAATAAATACCCTCGAATTACACGGCCCATAACGTCGGGAGTTTATTTGCAAACGTGCACACACAAGGATCCCTTAGGACGCGAAGAACAACGGGGCGGAAGGCCATTAGGCGCTTCCTCTTATTAGGGCGGCAACCCCCGCGCTGGATCGTGTTACCGCCGAGGACTCGCTTTCCGATGTTGGCAGCCATGGATGGTTCCTGTTTTGACGATCTACTCCCCTTTTCATGGCTGCTGGAGTTACGGTTGCTAGTTACATTTCGGAGGGCATAGTGGTCGTGTATTTTGGGTTTGTTTTGAATCTATACAGCCCTAGTTCTCGAGGAGTAAGAATTTTAATGGAAATTAGGCAGAATGTTTTTCAGCAAATGAAAGTAACCACCCTGTCTTTGAAAATGCTTGTAATCCAAGAATAACATTACTAATCGCTGAAACCACGGTGAACAAAAATGTTATATTCATTTCTAAATATTACAAACGCACTTCTCATCGCAATAATTTAATGGAATTTGCAACTTAATATCCGAAGGTCCCAATATTCAACACCCAAAATAAAATACTATCCACCAAAGGTTACACGTTCTAAGCTTTCCGGTTAAATTACTTGTGTTGAATCAATATTCATTCTGGGCGCCCTAAATCCAAGAAAAGGATTAGAAAATTGGCCTGGATAGTTTATCGCGCTATCCGGCGCGGTTGGGTTCGACAGCGATCGCGTTAACGCGCGCTTCCTTGAACCTGACCGATAATTCCCCAGGCCGCCATTATGCGCCGTGTTTTCCATTGGAAGTTACGGAAATCTGGCGCAACTGGCTGGTAGCGGAAGCAGTTAAAGTCGCAAATGGAAACTGGAAATGATCTTCCACCCGGCCGCCGGCATCCAAGTTCTCGGAGAGCCTCGTCCACGGCCAACCGCGGTGACGGTGCGCTGAATGCGAACGACTATGGTCTCTCGCGAAAGGCCATAGTAATTGCCGAATCGTTTCACCGTGTGAATTCTATTTCCAACGTGAAAAAGGCTCGTAACGAACCACGTTGGCTACAGCGAGAAGATTATGCCACTTAGCGATTGCGGGTGTTTATGCAAATTGTGCTGCAGGCTGGCGTGAAACGGTTGTAGAAATTTACAGACTAGTGTGGCATTTGTTATAAATTAATAGACGAGGGAAGGTTTTGTTGAAATAGTATAAAGGTGGATTTGTCATGGAGACTGCAGAGTGCTGTATTTGTAAAAGAAATAGGTAAATAAATGAACACGTGGAATAGGTCTGCAGTTGCTATAGAGTTGAAATTCAAAGTCTGATTATCAATAATTGATTATGTTGAAGTAACTTATCGAAATAGAAAATAGTCGTGAGTGCAGAAGTCTCAGGAATAGATTAGATTGTTATATGCATCCTTGGAGTACTGAGAAAATATCTCTGGAAATGAAGAAGCTAACAATGCGAAGAAGTCACAGAAATTAAAATGGAGACCAGAAATGTCATACTACATGATTCGAAGGTTCTTACATCGATATTGCGCAGGACATTGAGAAGTCAGGAGAAAACGTACCATCTGCGTACACCAGCGAAAATAATTGAGCAAAGGGGACGTAGATCCTGCATAGGGGAGGGGGTAGGAAAAAGATCGATCGCAAATGGAAACGTTTAAATTGCAAACGTCGCGTCGTAAAGCAAGGAGATCCAATCAACCTTCGGTTACAAGTCAATTCGAGTCATCGGCTTATGGTAATGGACCCAGTGTCTCGGTTGTGATTCACCAAAGCGCTAGGCGTATTAAAATTGTCCATAGCGAGCAATTTACCAGGGAAATTCTGGCTTCTATTGACGAACACGCCTAATTTTTAAATTTCTCAGACGTTAACGATCACTTGGCGATGGAACACACTACTCTGGTGGAATAACGTTGACCTATATATTTAATTTATTCGGTTCTGAGTGATCCGTGAGGCGAATGGGGAGTTTAGATGCAAAGTGACGCGTTAAGAGGAAACCTGGACACCGTTTTAGTGTGGACGAGGTGTGAGGTTTCTC
Source organism: Hylaeus volcanicus (assembly GCF_026283585.1). NCBI lineage: Eukaryota > Metazoa > Arthropoda > Insecta > Hymenoptera > Colletidae > Hylaeus > Hylaeus volcanicus. The sequence continues at coordinate 26,595,469 of NC_071977.1, forward strand.
TGTTTTACGACGAGGAAGTGGAATCGATTCAGGAGAAATGTTTGACTTTAAACTGTACCACCAACCGTAGATATATGATTATTTTCTGTTTAGAAGAGGAAAATTCTTGGTCTTGTGCTGTAGAATGTAGTATTATTTTTTATTGATTATTTTTCACACTAAAGTACATTTAAATGTAGAAATGTGTGGTAATCGTTTATTTTACAAATTGCAACAAATACAAATTTAAAATTCCACATTTCATAGGTTCATAATAAGCGTATGTACGAGCTATAAAAACATGGATTTTATACGTTTCACGAGTCTATAACAACTATATAAAGAATTTAAAAAAAAAAAAGAAAAGAACAGGGCATGAAATTAAATTCGTGTAAAATTGCAGTTTCCTTGAGAAAATGTACATTCCAAGATTTTTGTCTGGAAAATGCATGTTTTATATGGCGCAGTAAATACTTGAAAGCGTGAAACACCGCGTAATTGTATAATAGCTCGGAAAATTGCGAGTATCGTGAAAAGAACTGTGCCGAGTTTTAACGCAGCCTCATAAAATTAACCACTCGTGTCGAAACTATGGGAATGATTTAAAATATTCCAGTTACGGCCTAATCGATAGATTATCCGTCAAGCACGCCAGTTTGAAATGCTAAATTTCTGCTCCATTTGCGAGTAAATAATTTTAATACATTTCGCAACTTCCTCTTAGACTCTTTCTGCAACGTCAGATTTTATTTGCAGTAATATTATATCGGGGATTTAAGTGGCCATTCCTGGTCGCCATGTTTTACTCGTTAATCGATGCAAATTATTCCACGTGGCGTTCCGTTTCCTTACGACTGGGTCATAAAGCAACCAAGTCTAAACAATTTCGTTTGTAAATAATCGCTGCAGTTTGAACACATTGCGCGCATGCACCTGCGTCGTAAAACTAATCGTTCGTTTCTAACAGGCTCGTGCTTTGATTTGTACGTCGTCAGCGGCTTTTAGCGGTTGTTTTCCTTTAACACTTCCACTTCAATTTCACGCCTTCAGGATATTTTCACTGTTTCTGGTCTACGTAACGGCGAAACTACGTGTTCGATAGCGTACAAATAATTTGGGGTACCAAACTATTGTGCAATAGTTTGCACATGGTTGGCACAGATCAAAAATTAGTGTTCATAAAAATGATATTCTAGTATTAATTAAATTACCAGTAGTTCTGCAGTTGAAATTATTGTTCGAAGCTACGCGCAATTTGATTTTTAATTGTCACCATTTAAAGCAGCCCATTGTCGATCGAAAGACTCGAAAGCTGCAACCGAGGATCGCGGTAGAGAACAGCGCCCCAGCGTGATTAATACATAACGACTGCAAATGACTGCAACGGAACGTGGGGATCGACGGTTGAAAAACGACACCCGTGAAAAACCAGTTCCAGGTTTGATGCATTAACGTGCATTAACCCAAATTCAGAGGCACCTACCGCGCGCGGAACGAGCCAGTAGAACGAAGTCGTTTCGTTCCTTCGACCAATCTTAGCCCTGATTGACCCGACACGGGAGCTGACCGGTAGCTCGGAGAACGAAGTGCCGTAAAATGAAGCGATTAGGGCCACCTGACCGCATTCCGCGGGACCTGACAAATCTCCATTCTCGCCGATCCCTTAGGACCACTGATACAATTGTTCCTTAATGTTAAATTAATGGACAGCTTTTGAGAAATTTACAGTGCAAAATTTATAAAGTGTAAATATAAAACGAACTATTTATGGAAAAAAAAACGTCAAACAAAAGAACCCGAAAATTCTGGTTTAGATGAAACTTTGTGTGAATGTAAAGGATATTGGAATAACAATTTCTTTTTCTTAGGATTTGTCTTATAATCTTATGATATAATATTTTATTCTTATATCTAAGGATCTCATTACTATTTCGCAGCTGATTAACTTGCTATTGCTCACGACGAAGAATTGTTCGTTTGTCGACAAGGAAGTTGCTGCGAATGGAGACCCGCGAGAGAGATAGTACTCTACATAAATTGTACAATCGAGAATACGCCCTTCGCAGTCAAAGGGCTAAGAGAGTGCACGTTTCAAGATGACAGTTTCCGAGTAAACGATTATCAGAGGAGATAATGTTCAAAGATGACATTTGTCAGAGATTTCTTGTGACGTTACCGTAGACTGACAAAAGCCGCCGCGGAATCAGGCTTCGGTCTCGTTTCTACGAACGCAGCTGCTGCATCCGCGACACCGTGTGCAGCAGCATCCGATTGCGTATCAGCGACCTCGATCGTCCCCCGGTGCATTCCCCTTTCCCTCTCTTGTTCTCTCCCTCCCTTCCATTCAGATCATTATGTCAATGATCCCTGGGAGATCCGAGAGGAGGAAGCTCTATCGCGGCAGCGCGAAGCTCATCCGCATGCATCGAGCGTAAACTTCCTGATTCTCTTCGTCGCCGTCGCTAATTCGTCGCACCACGAATTTTAATTACCTCGACATTCTTTGTCGAACGACATGACATGTTCGGTACACTTGCCACTACAGCGATCACAAAGGTAAATAAAGAATATCGTTCGAACCAAAGATTCTTACGTTGAAAAATAATATTATTTTTATAAAGATTATTTTTATTCGATTCCTCGTGTCACTATAAATCAAAATGTCCTTTACCATTTTGCAATCTGAGTCTTCGTTGCCAAGATGGAAGCAGTTAAAATTGATACACGTGCGAACGCATGGACAAGAAAGAGGGTGAATACGAATGGCGCGCGCCAAACTTGAAGTTATTAACCCTTCCAGATCTGGCATCCACAATTGAGGACACAACATTTTTAAATTTGTTCCTTATATGTGCACATGAAGAAAAAGCAGTTTTCCTCGAAAACTACACCATTAATATTTGTTTTTTATTTTTTCCATTGTAATTTCAGTCCAAGGTAACCCTTAAAATTAAATTATACTAGTACGAGAAGAAAAAGTAATTCAGGTATGAAAGGGCTAAACTTTGAGTATTTATATCTAGGCAACGAACCTTCCAGATTGCAAAATGCCGAAAGATATTACGATTACTTTTTCTGCGAGGAATTTATCCTATGAAAAAAAAAATATACATGTCGAATTGAGTAACCTCCTCCTTTTCGAAGTCGGTTAAAAATGGAGACAATGGAGTCGCAGCTGCCCCTCCTCTAAACTATCGTCTTAATATCGGTGATCGCGTGTTCTTCAAGCGTTCACCCCACAGGAAGCCTCCCTCGGAGCTGTTTCGAACGAGAGCGAGGTTCCGTCCGTCGAAAGCGAGCGCGTCTGCTGTTTCCTTCGCGTGACGTCGCGCAATCAGTACAGTTTATACGCGATCATTCGGAAAAGTGAACGATCGTTGACCCACGGCTAAGCTTTCCGTGTCGTTCGTTGGAAATTAGAAATCCAAGGCACCAGCTGTGTGGCCTGTCGGCCGTGTCGCGATAAATCCTCGCGTTAATCGCGGCCGAACGTGGTTTGCGCAAAATGTCCCCTGGTGCCGCGATAATTACGCAGGCAACGATCGCTCGTTTTAATTGCAATTACTATCGCGAGCCGTCTTGCCTCGTGACCGTTAAGAGCGATCGAATTCCCATAATTACCCCGGAGTAATATAGTTGTCCGTTTTAAGAGCGACGAGTTGGTTTAGAGTAGGATATGCGAGCAACCGTTAATCAAGGGGCTATGTTGACGGGGAAAGAGGCAGGTGCTTCATGGGATAGGCTGTTGGATGTCGATTGAAGTCATGGTAGTTGGTGTCGGTTCAGCGACTGGCGCCTGTCCAGCCGTTTCCGTTCTGCACGTGGTGAAGTGGATGTAGTTTTGTTGGAGTTTGATGGGGATTTGCTCGATGATGGAAGGATTGAAAGCTTTGGAAAGGACTACCCCTCTTCGAGGCATTGGTTTTTGTTTATATCTGTTTGTTCTGTCAGTTTGTGTTAGCTTGGAGTCGCAGAACGTATTATCATTCACTTCCTTCGTTTTTAGTTTGTCGTATCTTCTGTCTTTTATACATTCTTCGTGCATGGCCATTAAGCTCTCGTGTTGATTTATAAGTTTCTACAATCTATACTACGATTTCTAAGAATTCCGCTAAAGAATTCTCGATTTTCCACAAGGGGACATAATCAATCTCCCAGTTTACTCGGACCTCGCTATCTTCCCCATTCAAGGTTCTTCATCCTCGTTCCCCGCCCCTTTCCCCGTTTTCTACTAATTCCCCAGTCTTCCCTTCGATTTCTCCGGAGGATGTAGATAAACAACGCAAAAGTATCACAACGAGAGAAACGGGACTCCTACGCACGCACAGCATCATCTGCCCGTCGCGATGATCGACGAGTTCCACGAAAGTGAGGACGATAAATCACTGATAAGCCGCGCGATTCCTTGGCCTCTTATCGTAGCTGTTACTTCTCTTTGTTCACGGTGCTCGTCCCTGGCGGGTCCCCCGTTCGCAGTGATGCATCCGCCCTATTGTCTAGCAGAACTATGCACCAGCTCGTTATCGTGCAATTAACGCCTCGTCGTAACGAGTTCGAGCGTTCAATTTGCATACGAATTTCGCGGATGTTTTGACACGCTACGTCGATCGTGCGAAACTCAGGCCCGGATGAATCACAGGAGACTGACAATAAAATCCTTTTTTCATTTCTGAGAATGTTTGGATATCGATTGGTTGGAGAGTTTCGTAATCAAATAAATGAAAATAAAAACGTGAGAACACACGAGTATTTTAAAGATCCGAAACCATCATTACTTTCCCGCGCGAAAAATATCCAATATAAGACAAACCTGTTCCTTTATTTAATAATATACGCTAACCGTCAATTCTCTAAAATATCTAACGGCGAAGCAGGCTCTTAAATCGTCGCCAGGAACGGTGTCCATATCTGGCGATCTCGTTGGACAACGCCACTTTCTTCGAAACTTTTCCGGGGCGCGTGTTTCACCGTAAAGTGATGCACAATAAACCATAAACCGCTAACCGAGGCGTCTTAATTGCCTGCAATTAATTTGTCGACGTCGTGCGGGTAGAAAGTGCACATCTCGTGTACAAAATGAAGCGCCGCGATTATTAGAAGGCGAAAAGATGCGTGCGTATGCCTCGGCGTTCACCTTCGTTGCTCTTTAACCAAAGGTGACGAGGGTTGAGAGGTGAAATTAGAGGGGAGCCTTTCGTTCGAGGGTCAAATTAACGAACCGCACGATTCGTGGCTCGTTGCTGCACGAGCACGTGCTGGTGCACACGCGCAATACCATTGGACGACTCCTCCGCTTCCTGTTGCGCGTCGTTCTCTGCATAATTTACTCTATGGATGCCTTGGAGACGATAATGATTGTCGTCGCAGAATCCTGTGAAATTAATTTTTCGCGCTTGTATTCGTTAGAGACGAAAGAAACTACCGGAGTCTATTCGACATTTTGTACATTTTCAAAGCAAGAGTGTAACGATACGCTGTTTATTTATTTACAAATTTACATAGACTTTCACCTGTATAAGTTTCTCTTCTTTAAAAATTTGATATCTTTTTACTAATTTCTCCTTCCCTTGCAATAATTTCTATGCACTTTTTTCCCTTTAACTTTCTCTTTAAAGTTCCTCCAAGTTACCCCAACCCAAGGCGAGGCCAATGAAAGGATCCTGAAGGAAAGAGCTTGCCAATCAGACTGGATAGCGCGAAAACAGTTTATTGTCCTAACGGTGTCCGCTTCGTCCGTATCGGGGTTGGGAAAGTTATTCGATACCCTTTCGTCGGGTGAGTCGCGGTCATATTTGCGAAACAGTCACGAAAGGACTTTACGCAAACCCTGGGAGGTGTTATATCGGATTACCGAAATCTGCTGGTATACGATTCCGTCGTCGATTGAGATACAGACGTGGATGGATATCGTATTCGTAAAGGATGCGGGAGTAACGAGATCCCTGTTGTCTCCTGTTTCAGGAACGAAAAAGAGAGTTGACGACGTGGTAGCGCCCAGGACCATTCACGACATACCGGAACACGTTCTCACGTGCGGCCTCACGCTTCCTGGTGAGTCTCCGAAATATACATTTTTATTGATTATTTTATTTATTATTTCTAGTTGTTATTAGTTATTTTATTTATAGAGCGATTTTAGATTAGATTACTTGCATTTTGTCAAACTGCTATCAATTGACACGTATAAGAGCTACAAAAAAATAAACTGCTGTAAGAAGTGGGACGAAGTCGCTTGAAAGTCAGCTGTTCGCGAGTTTACCATTGCCTTAATCAAATTACATCATTGCATTAAAGAAACATAATCGATTACTACAATCTTGATAACTATAACCATAAATGGAACTTCTTCATTTGCCCGTTTGAACAATTTACTATGAAGAATTCTCCCATGCATCTCTGAATACTGAAGATGATAAGCTAATCCTATCAATGAGTAAATCTTGAATCTTCACTTGCTCCTTTGAACAATGTATTATGAAAATCACTCGTTCACTCGTGCATCCATGAATACTGGGGATGATAAAGCGACCCCATTTACGTGGTCTTCCCCGTGTATTCCCTATTAGATAGTGGCCACATTCGGTGGTAATAAAGAACCCGAAGAGGCACGCATTAGCCAATCCTCCCCAACAATTCGCAGCTGTCGCTGGCGAAAGATAACGCTCGCTGACCGCGGAGGAGTATGCGGAAGCTGGGACACACCCACCAGCCACGTGGGCCTCTTAAGCTCGGTTCACACGCCCCCGCATCCTCGCCTGCCGCATCTATTTACGTGCTTGAGGACGCTTCTCTCCGTACCGACGATACCGCCACGAGAACACGCCATTCTCTTCGCGCCTCGGCCTCCCCTCCCGCGCGTCCTGGGTTTGTCCTTTTCTCGGGGATCTCAGCTGGCCGGATCCGCGATGCCTAACTGTATTCCCGCGTTGTAGCTCCGACAACGATTAACCCTAAAGTATATACTCATCTTCGAGGACTGGGAAATTGCGGGGTTCGGTAACGACATCAGTGGACTCTTGGAATTAGAGATGACGTCGGGCACCTGCGAATTGTGGGGGAGGAGATTAAGTTTGGACGATAAAGGATCTCTGGAACCAAGGCTGGATGGTACAGGACTCTTGGGATTTGAGATGGTGTCTAAATAGGTGTCAAAATAGGTGTCTAAAGAATTGTGAAACTCAACGCTGATGGCAGTAGGACTCTTGAAATTGGATACCTAGGAACCAAAACAATTGGCTACGAAATTGTAGGACCCAATCCCATTGACAACAGGACTCCTAGAGTTGAATGTAGATGGCATAGAACATAAGACACTTGTGACTCAACTTAAAGAACTGTAAAATTGCAGCCATCAAGATGAACGACACAAGACTTCTGAAATCTAATCAAAATGTCATAGAATGAGACACTAATAACACAGAACTCATGTGATCGATCATACAAATCACGCCATTCCAAAACAAACATACACCAAGCTACAATAACCTATCTAGCACACAACAAAATTAAGAAGCCTGCTCCATTGGGTCACTAAGCTCTACTACCTCTTCTCTCTAATCTAGGCATACTTCCAACCTATACATCCTGTGCATCCTTGTTATACCTAACTTTTTGAAAATCCAAACAGCCCTCCGTTGATCTTGATGTCACCTTCCCGGTGCTCTCCAGAGCCTCTCGCCATCCTTCTTTCCACCTTTCGTCGGTGACTCCAGGCTGGTGGGATCCAAGGATGTCTAACTGTATCCCCTTAGTTGGCAAAGCTGCCGCTTTGTCGCCGATTAGTTGCACGAAGCTCTCTCGGCGGCGAAGCAGGAAGAAGAAGCGTCCGTGAGCGAGGTAATCGCTGCCACGCAGCATCCGAGAAGGGGCACAGATAGGGGAGAGATAACGACGTCGGGAGTTATCTGTTTTAATTGCCGCGAATGGTAGCCTGTTTTTGCAGCACGATTGAGTGAATTAATCCCCTGCGTCGTTACATCTCGGCGTCTTGTCGCTTTTTGCGAACACGGCGGCATAAGGAAGGTGGTCTGCGACTGTGAGAAGTTTGAGAGCGTTTGCGCTGATCGAAAAATTCCAAAGCGGTAGATGTTATTCCACCGTACTCTGGCTCCTCTTGAATATCTTGGTCTAGTTTTTCATCTTTTTTAAGTGTCTTGACATATTATGTTGACAAATTGTCTTTCTGCTTTTGGACATTCTTCTGGTGTTGTCTCTTCAAACTTCACCAAACATGGTTACTCTAGTTCCTTTACTTTCTATTTCGAGTACTGTAGGGTGGTTTATGATACATGTCTTTCTTTTTTATTCTCGTCTTCAGTTTCTTGATATATTGAGTCTAAAAAAGCAAAAAATTTGGTTAATACATTCTGTATGTATGCACGTCCCTGTGCCATGTTAACCTCTATATTATTTTATATCTTAGACGTGACTTCTAAAGATAGGTCCACTAAATTATTAAAACAAACAAACTGTTAAATAAATTCTATGGTATATGTATGACAGCCTCTGTATAACTTTAATGTCATTAAATTTTATATGCCCAGGAGTATCAAACTTCTTAGCAAGTGTCAAAGTAACAGGAAGTAGAACTGGAAAGGTCGTCGTTGCGGAAGTCATTCCCACGCTCAACTGTTTAAACGTGCCGTAGACAATAAGTCTCCACGTACATCAGCGCAAGTAATCCAGCTAAGTAGTTAACACTGCGACAATTTCCACGTCCCCGTGTTTGCATTTCTGTGCAAACATACTCGACCCTTGCCTAGCTTCTGGTCGTCTGCGCGCTCTTCCGGCAGCTGTTCCCGCATGATTCGAGCTTCCTATTTAATTAAACTCGAGCATCTTCGCCCAACCCTAACTTCACACGACTTATTCGTCGCTGTGCGACTCTGTTCTTGAAATAAAGAAAAAAATTACCTTACGGTTGCGCGTCGGTTTCTTGTTCATTATCGCGAGATACCCCTCGCTAGAACTAGTCTGCTAATTATGATTGCCATAAAACACTCCAACCATGGTTGCTGGGTCTCACAATATAGGTTCTCCCAGACGTTTCCGAAATGTGGGATCGCGTGACTTTGTCGAAGATGGGAGGGAACTCTGAGGCATCCTAATTAGTGGATTCCTCCAGGGCATAAATATGTAAACAGAAATAGCAAATCTAGGAAGATTGGTTCGGATTCGAGCTCGAATCTGTCGAATCAGGCGATAGCGTTACTAATTAGGATCCTTACAATTAGTATTTCTTTAAATAGACTGTTCATCTTGTGGGAGTGAGAAGGTTTCATTATCTGATCTGATGAAAATGCTCGAGAAATGGAGAGTTGAGGAGTTCGTGCGTAGATATGGCTGTGCGTGTTTCTAACAGTTTGGAGAATTAAGTTTCCCTTCGATTCGATAATTCAGATCAAATTGATTTCAGATTAGTTTCACATTTATCTTGCAAGTATTGAAATTAAACTTGGATTAGAATTACGCCACTCTTCCTTCTGAGATCCCTTCGGATGGAAAGAGAGTCCAGGTTTAGAGATAGGCTCGCTAACTGTAATCCCGTAGTTGGCAAAGCAGCCTCTTTGTCGCCGATTAGCCAGGTTGAAACGGTGACCGCGCTCGCCTAAAAGAGGCGGGACGTACAGGAAGAGGAAGCGCTGGCGACGTTCGCTAGGATGCAAAACTTAGATGGGCAACATTTTATTTAAATAACAGATAAGGAATTAAATTAAAGTACTGCAATTTATTCGTGACGCTTATTCCTATGAACAGGTTAATTTTCAATTGTCTATTCTGAAATACTTCATTCTGTAGGGTGTCCCTTAAAGTCTGGACACAAAGAAAAAGGTCAACAGAAAATATGAACAGTATATTTTATAATTCAATGTTATTTTGAGGACAGTAAGAAAATAAGAATCCCCAAAACGTTCTCGAGACTGTGCAAAGCCCACTAATTCGTTTCTAAGCAATGCATTAATTAATACGTAATAGAGAGAAAGAAAATGACTGTTTCTTTAAAATAAAATAATAATAATAATATTGTAGAAAAATTAAAAATTCATTCGATGTAACGGTAAAGATTCGTGGTGCAGTGTTGGCAGCTCCATAGCGGTTATCGATGCTCTAACGTATCTTTTCTTCGCTCGGAGGCGTCTGGAAGATCGCGAGGCCTCATCGAGGATACACGCCTTCATTTGCTCTAATTTCTCCGCCCCGTGAAACGCTTTGCTCTCGAGGCGCGATTAAATCGAACCGACGCTAAACGGTCCGGCGAGTTATTAATTTGTTGCTGTTTCCTACTCCATCAGGGACGAGGGTACAAATTACATCGCTGGTAACCGTTTATCAAGAGAAATCTGCGGATCAGAATTTATGCCGACCATTTGTTTCTCGTCCATCACGATCAACAGGTGAGATGATCGCGTGGAAACACTGAAAATTGAAAAATTATCTATCGTTGCGATATTGATATTAATCGATCGAGAGAAAACGCCATGGTTCACCCTCTAAATGGTTAATTTCTTTCACCTTTTCTACATTCCTTAATTCTTTCGTTGTTTTTGTTTTAATCAGTATAAAGAATTAGGATACATTATGAATATACAATGTAATATAGAAGAGGTGTTAAAAAGAAGTCCAGGGAATTGCTGTTTCACTGCTCAACTTTAAATATAGAATACGACCTGATGTTGTTCGTTCCAAGGCACACACTGTGTAATCATCATGGACGAGATAAAAATGTTCTTCTAATTTAAAATTAACTGTACGAAAGCTGTCGTTCTCCCCAGGAATGTTATTATTCGATTCAATTATTCCATAACACTTCAGGTTCACCTCAGGACTAAATTAACCACACAATTCTTTTGTATCTCTAGAAATGAAGAACAAAAGTTAGGATCATATCAAATAATTAATTACTCAGAAAGTGGACGAGTTTCCGAAGGAAGCTAAATTGAATGTATCGTCCTATTTTCTCGATTTCACTTTTCGTCGTCGGAGGAGGATCTCTCTTCAGAAAAAGCGGAAATCCATCTCCGGGCTCTGCTCCAGTGGCTCGCACGGGGATCAAGCTAGACCATCTAATTCATGCTCGAGCACACGAGCACGTAATTTAGCCCTAGGAGCTTGCAACGTGAAAGCGATCCGCTCTTTACGGTTGCTTGTTCGACAATAAAGATGTTTGCAGAGCCGTTGACCCGGCGACTTCGATAATCTTCCTCGTCTAAGGCGAATACGCCGGCTCACGACCGTTCTATCATCGTCGTGGTCGGAAAAGTTCACGGATAATTATGAGCACGCCGCGAGAGGCCTAGGGACGAAAGTTTGCGCTTTCGATCAAACAGGGAAAACATCGCGAGCGCTAATTATGTTTGCCGGCTTCGGTGTCTAATCGACGTTGTTAACAATCTTGTTACACGGCCCGAGCGGCGTATTTCAGGCTTTCACGCGGCCAGGTGGCCACCGGCGAGACTCCGCGTTGATGGAAACCAGCAAAATTTATGCGTGGATTAGAGTTTCGAATGGGGCACGGGAGATAAATTGTTCGATTCGCGATGGAGTAGAGTTGGAATCTTGGAATAAAATTTATGGACTGTTTATTGGTCTTCGAAGTGTGGAATTGGATATATGTACACTGTTTATTTGGTATAAATTGCAGTTTGGATGACGGAGTGAAATATTCGTGCACTGTTCGTAGTAATATAATTCGTAAAACGTGCATAAACGATAGCAAGAGTTGAAACTTCACAGCCTCGCATGGTCGCCAATAAATATCTGACTTGTTGTATCTTCTCTCAATTTTTCTAATGATTTTTCTTTATCTTCCTTCTTCGTTCTCTACTAGAAACTAAAATATATACTCACGATGCCGCAACATTGCAAATGGTTTGCGAAAGCTTTGAAGAAGAGGTGAATTGATCTACTACAGATGTCATTATTAATATAGTTTCTACGCGCTAAGGATTCCTTAAGATTAATATAATTTGCTTTATCTCGACGTAAGGAACAGACATCCCTAACGTGGTTCGTTCTAAAACCCACCCTGTACAACCGAGCAGAGGTCGTGTAACCGCCATCAATGAATTCGATTAACAACCATTTCGCGGAACCACCATCGAGGAAGCGTTCCATCATCGTTCCTGGTGGTTCAGGAACGGACCCCGTTGAAAAATGGCCCCGGTACCTCCTGGTTAGGCCCCCGTGCATCTAGCGTGGGTGGAACTGACCGCGTGCTCCGGACACGGTGCTGAAAAACCCCCTCCGCGTCTTCGATAATTCATCGAACGAATATTTACATCACCCTTCGGGTTCGAGCCGCGTGGACGAGTTATGATAATGGCCGCACTTATGCAAAGACGGGGCATTAGGCTAATTATCTATGCACGGTTTGCGGTACTTTGTTCATTGTGTTGGCCGTGGACACGACGATAATTGAAGACCTAACGCGACCCGTTCTCGGCCTGGTCATTATTAGTCGCGGCTTGTTAGCGGTGAATTTATATCGGCGATGCCGGCCGATTGCGCGAGACCTAGAACCAAACGGACACGTTCGGTAATGTAACAGGTACTCGATGTTACCGGTCGGACTGTTTTATTAGCGGCTCGTCGCGATTCGAATATTAGCATCGACAAGGTGTTCTATTCCTGCCCCAAGTTGTAGTACTCTTGGGCCGATTGCTGTCTAATTGTCGGGAACCTACCATCTGCGTTTATTAAAGTGTCTCAATCATACAGAAATAGTTGAAACACTGATGCTCTCTTCTTATTCTATAATTAAAGGGTGTGCTGCAATAAGAAGGTAGATCCATTTGTTTAAATTTTCCTCCTTATTGCGCCACAAGAAAAAGCCATAAAAAGATGGAGCTACCAAAGAAGTAGCACACCCCTCAATTACAATTGCTTTTCTTTCATTCTTACATCTTCTTGTTCGCTCTAAACATAAACATCGTCGCTCTATAGTTTTGATACCGTTTACAGTATCTCTTACACTCATTTGTATATCCCGCTGGCCCCCCAATAGATCGGGTACCTCGGAATTATTTGAATGGATTATTCTTCTGGCTGATAAGGGGTCATCTCTTCGATGGCCAGAAGAAGCGCCGGTGAAAATTGTTTCGAAAAACAGTGTAAAGGATGTAGGTTTGTTGTATATCGTGTATATCGCGCACGCAGACAGAATTCAGGGTACGACCCAGATCCCAAGGAGCTGTCCGGCTAAGGTTTCGCCGAGGCCAATCGATAATTCCTCCCCGACTGATCGATGCGCCTCGCCCGTTTTCGCGCACCGGCTTTATTCGTTGCGGATTTTCCACGGCACTAATTGCGAAGAATCGGGGGCTCTCTGTTCCTTGCGCGCGCTGGGAACGTCCGAAGCGTTTCGCCGCGACGAGAAAGCGGCGAATTCGACGCCAACGAGGCGACGCTCTTGGGTTTCTAGGTTTCTGATTAGAAAATCATCAAGATCGACATTATTGACACCCAGGTTTCTTCTAAATCTCGCTGGGAAAGAAAATCTTCATGGTATAATTTCAGTGGGTAATTGATTTGATTAATTCTAGTGGGTAATTGTATTTTAATTTTTCTTGAATTATTATTCCGTTCATTAGGAACTCTTGCATGAGGAATTTTTCGTGTAATATGTTTGTTGGTTTTATTCAGTATAGGATGAAAATCTTAGTCTTAATATTTTTGAATTCCACACGCTTGATATGGAATTTTGCTCATTTATAACCTATCAACGATGAATTTCCGCGAATTCCGCGTTCCGATCGCCGCGAAACGGATGAAGGTTGAAAAGTCCAGGAGCGTTTCGACAAAGGATTCCACGGTGTCCAATTAAAGGAGATATCATGACCGACTTAGAAGCTCGGCACCGCCGATGCTCGCTCTCGAATCTCTTTCACGAGCCACGCCAATGAAACGACACGCGCGATCCTCAATTGGCCGAGTAATTATTCCTTAATCGGGCCGGCCAGGATCTCGAACGGGGCGGTCGTATCGCGGTCAGCGAAACGAGGAATTATCGTTTAATTAATCACGCCGCGAGTCATCACCCGCCGCGACGTACTTTCATTCAATTATTCACGTTTTCTAGGACCGAGACAGATAATCGACCCCCACCACCCCTTGTGCTTGCACTCACTTAGTTTCAAAGTGAGCAAGTAGGAAATGTATCGCACTTAAATTTAAAAATTACTAAAATTCTCGACTTTGAGGGCTTGTACTTTTTTAATTCCTACGAATCTACAAAAGTGATGACTGAAACCCCCTCTAATGTAACGTGGACCACCACATACTTCGGTATCGCAAAAATTCCTTACATCCTTCTCGAACAAAACGATCGATTTGTAGTAGAGTAACTTTTCAAGTATCTTTGCCCAACACTGAAATGTTTATAGGTCGGTTTCGTCATCGATCATCGTGCTTTGGATCGCAGCTGCGTTTTTTCCTGTCGATTTATTAACCATCGGTGAATTTTCTGCGACGCTAATTGCGCGAGCTATACTAAAACGTTCGATGCGCGCCGTGCGAACCGCGGTACGCGGGAAAGCAGTAAACGCGCCCGTACAAACGCACCGTAACGCGCTGGAACGCACGTAGCAATTACATCCCGACGATTTTTCCCGTGACAGGCTCGTAAACGTCAACCGTGGAAAATAAGTCTCGGTTGGTAGTCGGGGCCTCCGAGGAAAATCGGAAAATTACCGTGAACCTTTACGAGGATCGATGGACGATTGTCGAAGACCGTGAAGGAGCC